>NW_026705182.1:0-50001 GCF_029867415.1 Vicia villosa
ATGGATACCTGAGTGAGGAAGTTTATGTGGAGCAACCTAAAGGTTTTGCTGATCCAAATCATCCTGACTATGTGTACAAACTAAGAAAAGCTCTTTATGGCCTAAAACAAGCCCCTAGAGCTTGGTATGAGAGACTAACTGAGTTTCTTACTGGTAATGGGTACAGGAAAGGAGGAATAGATAAAACTCTCTTTGTTAAAGATGAAGGAGGAAAGATCCTGATTGCTCAAATCTATGTGGATGATATTGTGTTTGGGGGGATGTCAGACAAGATGACTAGACATTTTGTTGATCAGATGCAATCAGAATTTGAAATGAGTCTAGTTGGAGAATTAACTTATTTTCTTGGGCTGCAAGTTAAACAGATGGAAGACTCAATCTTTCTCTCTCAGAGTAAGTATGCTAAAAACATTGTTAAAAAGTTTGGAATGGAAAATGCTTCTCACAAAAGAACACCAGCTCCTACTCACTTAAAGTTGTCCAAAGATGAAAAGGGAACCAGTGTTGATCAAAGTTTATATAGAAGCATGATAGGAAGTCTGCTGTATCTCACAGCCAGTAGACCTGATATTGCTTTTGCTGTTGGGGTGTGTGCTAGGTATCAAGCAGATCCTAAGATCAGCCATATCAACCAAGTCAAGAGGATCCTGAAATATGTGAATGGTACTTGTGAATATGGAATGCTCTACTCTCATGGGTGTGAACCTATTCTCACTGGATATTGTGATGCAGATTGGGCTGGAAGTGCTGATGACAGAAAAAGTACTTCAGGAGGATGTTTCTTCTTGGGTAATAATCTTATTTCATGGTTCAGCAAGAAACAAAATTGTGTGTCCTTGTCCACTGCAGAGGCAGAATACATTGCAGCAGGAAGTAGTTGCTCTCAGCTTGTTTGGATGAAACAAATGTTAACAGAATACAATGTCACACAAGATGTCATGACATTATATTGTGACAACTTAAGTGCCATTAACATTTCAAAGAATCCCATTCAGCATAGCAGGACCAAGCACATTGATATTAGACATCACTACATTAGAGATCTTGTTGAAGATAAAATAATTGCCTTGGAACATGTTGCTACAAACCTTCAATTGGCTGACATTTTCACAAAAGCCTTGGATGCAAATCAATTTGAAAATCTAAGAAGCAAACTAGGCATTTGTCTTTGTGAAGGATTATAGCAATTAATTGGGTGTGGGGCCAGCAATATTTCTCTCTCCAAATCTTTGATATCATTACACATTAAAGTGTATTTTCCCCCCCTTTTACAAGTTACCCAAACGGTTTCCATTCCTCCAAAACCTCTCCTCCACACTCACGCTATCTCTCTGTGTTGCTGCATTCACAATCCCTTACCCAGCTTTCCACTTTCTCTCACCATGTCTCAGAGTTCTCCCTCAAAGAAATCTTCTCCTACCTCTGAAACAGCATCAGGTTCTAGGGCACCAAATGTTGTGAGTGATCAAGATGTTGTGCTGGATGTTGTGCCATTGAACTCTGTTCCTGCTACCGATACTGTTCGTAATCCACCAAGAAAGATGCATGCAAGAAAATCAACTGGGGGATCTGTTCCTGAAACCTTTTCTGTTCAAGGTAGAGAGGGTTCTGCTTATGTTCACAATGCGATCGCAGGTATTGTCACAAGAATCTTGAATGAAGGGCACAAGGTTGATGGGATATCTGTTCCTCTAGCCCAGATGTCTGCCTCTGAGAACAGCAAAGATGATCAAGATGGTCAAGATGATGCTAGCAAAGATCAGGGTGATGTTGAGACATCGGTTGATAACACTGATGAGAAGAACCCAGGTGCCAAAGAAGTTGAGACATCTGAAGCTATTAATGTTGAAACATCTGGTACTAAAGATGCTGAAGTTCTTGAGCCTGAGAAAGCTGAAGAGGTTCCTGTTGCTGCTTCTAAAGAAACCCCTAATGAAGGTCCTACTGTGCATGATGTTGTGAATCTGGATGATCTGGATGATTCTATTGACATTGCTGATGATGAACTCATCTCTAGCATCTCTCATAGAGTCAAGACTCGTAAGGGCAAACAGGCTTGTGATCAAGATTTCTCCAAACCTCAGGTTACTCCTCAAAAGAAGGTCACTATAAAGAAGGTCAAGAAGGTCCTTGCTGAACCTTCAACCACAGGGAGCAAGGCTACTGTGAAGAAGAGGAAGGAAAGAAGTGTTTCTGTCCCAGAAGATGATGTCTTAAGTGATGTCCCTGACATCCCATCCAAGAAGAAGATTGCTGTCACAAAGTCCTCCACAAAGGTTCGTGATGTTCCTTTGGATAACATTTACTTGCACTATGCTTCAAATGCTATCCAGTGGAAGTTTGTCTATCAAAGAAGGCTGGCTCTGGAAAGAGAATTAGCAAATGATGCTCTGGAATGTCAAGAGGTCATGAAGCTCATCAAGACTGCAGGTTTGATTAAAACTGTTACTCATTTTTCAAAGTGTTATGAAATGCTGGTGAAGGAATTTATTGTGAATTTGTCTCAAGATTGTGGTGATGGAACAACTGATGATTTTCATAAGGTGTATGTTAGAAGAAAGTGTATAGATTTTTCCCCTGCTGTTATCAACCTATATCTAGGTAGAGATGCTGAGGCTCAACCTGAGCTTGAAGTGACTGATAATGAGGTTTGCAAGGTAATCACTGGTGGTAAGGTTAAGAAGTGGCCCATAAAGAGCAAACTGTCTGCTAGTTCTCTTAATGTCAGGTATGCATTGCTGCACAAAATTGGTGCTGCTAACTGGGTGCCTACCAATCACACTTCCACCATTGCTGTTGGCCTAGGAAGATTCATATATGCTGTGGGAACCAAGACAAAATTTGACTATGGGACCTACATATTTGATCAAACTATGAGGCATGTTGGTACCTCTGCTACCAAGCTTCCCATTGCTTTCCCATCTCTGATATGTGGAATAATCCTCAAGCAACACCCTGGAATTCTGAAAAGTAAAGATTCTGTATGTAAGAGGGAGAGTGCTTTGTCTTTTCACTACAAGCTGCTGCAGAGGTCTGATGACAAGACATCTGCTGGGACATCACAACCCAGCAAATCTGTGAACAAAGCTCTTCTTATTGCTGAGCTAAAAGAGACTTGTCAAGAGTTGGACAACAGGAAGCTGAAACTTGAAAATCTCATCCACAGTCTTGAGCAGTCTACAGATGATGATCTTGCTGGTGAAAAGGGTGGTGACAATATGGATGAAGACAAAGAGGCTGAGGAAGAAGCTGAGGAAGAGGCTGAGGGTGCTGAGAGTGGGAGTAGTGATGCTGCTGAATGGACTAGTAGCTCAAGTGATGACAATCCTGGTGGCTCTAGTGATGAAGACAGTGATGGGTCTGATGATTAGCTCTGCTGAGCTGAATATGTTTTGGCTCCTTTTGTGGCTAAAAAGGGGGAGTAATTGGTAGTGGTAGTGTTGGTAGTGGTAATGTAGTGGTAGTGGTTGTTTTGTTGTAATGGTTGTTCTGTTATTTTGGTGATCTTTTGGTTTTTTTTTTGGACATGGTTGTTTTGTGGTTTTCTTTATTTTGGGTTTTCTCTGGTTCTCCCTGACAATGACAAGTGGTTTCTATAACAGTTGATTAAGTAGATGTTTTCTGGTTTTCTGGTGATTAATCAAGTTGCTGTCAGAATTTATTTTTCTGTTGTTGGCTGCTGTGTATGCTCTGATATCTGTTTACATCTATTAATGTTTTAGCCAAAAATTTGCCAAAGGGGGAGTTTGTAGATGTTGTTGATTGGCTGGAATTTTTGGTAAAACTAGTTGTGGTTCTATCTTGTCAAAACTGGTGTCATGTCATGCATTCTGCTGTTGTGAAGTCTTTCCTTATGCAGGCCTTTACCTGATGTCAAGGCCGATGTCATGACATTCGCAGCTGTTCGTTCTTTTCTATTACTATTTATGGTTATGTGATCTGATAAGATCCTATGCGCTTTATTTGGTAATGATGGATTCTGATCTGTTTCAAGGACGTCTTGGATGATTATTATTATTAGTTCCTTGATTTATGGAGATTAGTATTATTAGGGTTAAAACTATTTTGTGGATCCAAGGCCCAGCTGCTGTATTGTATGAAGGCTATTTATTCCACGCAGGTGCTGCTGTTGACGTTAGGGTTTTTGTTTGAGAAACTTTTAGAGTTCTTTGTTTTTAAGTCTTTCGTTGTAGCTTTCTTGTAAGCCAAACAATCATCATGATGATTGTCTTGGTCTAGGCGTTTTGTTTTGAGTTGTAAGAAGTACTCAAAGCTTTTAAGCAAGAGTACTATTGTACTTGATCAAAGCTTTTAAGCAAGATCAAGTTGTGTCCTTGAAGAGTGTCTTCTTTTGTTATTCGTTGGTTAGTTTTCATCACTGCTGTGATTGAGGGGGAGTGAGTAGGATCTCTGGTCTAAGTTGTTTAGATTGAAGTTGCATTGGGTAGATATTAAGTGAAAGGCGTAATCTTGATTTGTATTACCTTTAATTGATATTACTTATAGTGGACTTCCTCCCTGGCTTGGTAGCCCCCAGATGTAGGTGTGTTTGCACCGAACTGGGTTAACAACTTTCCTGTGTTGTTTTTCTATTTACTCTTTGTTCTTTTGTTTAAAAACGTTCAGATAGTAATGTCGTGACATCCTGTTAGACATCACGTGTCTGAGTCCAGAATTTCAATATAGAAACATAATTCTACAGTTTATCGATCCTTTTAAGTATCTTAGGATTCTTCTTGCAGCCTTCATGTGTGACACCCTTGGTTCACTCATGTATCTGCTTAATAATTCAACTAAGAAACCTATATCATGACGACGGTTGCACATTATACCTTAGAGATTCGACAATTTGTTTGAACAAAGTGACATCAACCTTGTCTTCCTCTTAATGCTTCTCGAGCTTCAAATTTTGTTTGACAGGTAAGGATGTAGGATTCAAATCATTCATTTTGAATCTCTTGAGTATTTATTTAAAATACTTTTTTTGATGTAACACCATACCTAGCTTCAACATTTGAAGTTCCATGCCTAGAAAATAAAACCATTTTCCCAAATCCGACATTTCAAATTTTCTCAGCATCAACTCTTTGAACTTCGACAAATTCTCCATACTATTTTCAGTTACCAATAAGTCATCGACATATAAATACATGATGGTTATATATTGTGCCACAACCTGAACATAGACAACGTACTCAGACTTGCATTTGACAAATTCGTATTCGACTAAATATGAGTCAATTTTCTTGTTCCATGTCCTAAGTTCCTGCTTGAGGCCATATAGCTCTTTGTGAAACTTGTACACTTTCCTTGCTTCCTCATGTATCACAAACTCAGTAGGTTGGGTGACATATACCTCTTCATCTAAAGGATCATTCAAAAATGTTGATTTCACTTCTAAGTTAAATGTCGACCAACCTTGCATACCTGCCAAGGCTACCACCAATCTAACAGTCTCCAATCTTCCGACGGGTGCATATAATTCATAGTATTCAAGTTCTGCTATCTGAAGAAATCCTCGAGCTACTAATCTTTCCTTAAGTCTTATTATCGACCCACCAGCATTATGGCTCAACTTGAACACATACTTCACTTCAATAGATTTTGTGTGTATTAGAAATTCGACTAATATATTTAAAATTCGGACGCACTTCAAATGAAAATTATCTATTGAGATTGGAAATTACTCTCAAAGTAAGATCTTACAAAATTCTGGAGATTGAAATTGGGACGCGCCTAAAAGATCACATCCATATTGGAATTAGGAACCATAATTTTTAAACTAGTCTGAATTTCAATCTCTAGACTAAATCCGAACTTTAGAATTCAAACGCTTCTATTTATGTAATTTGCGTCTTTCCCTTTCCCTTCACATTTCCATTTCTACAAAAGAGTAAAAGTAGAGAATACGGAGAGATGGTATTAAAAGCGATTACGAATCAATCTCTCCTCATTTTTAAGTCTTCTCACAACTTCTATCCATCGCATTGAAACTTATCACATCTCTACTCCACTCCATTGAACTTATTTGAAGCTTCTCTCCATTGCTTTGTAATTTGCTCAATCTCTTTTCTTTATTGATTTCACATGTATGCATTACTTAAATAGACTATAAGTCAGATAGTTTAGACTTAAATGCAATAGAAATCTTTGTTGTGATTGTCCCGAACTTCCTTGCATTGTGTTTTTTTGAGCATTATAGCTTATAGGGTTTATCTATTTTGTTCCCTGTCCTCTAATTATGGGATGCATGTAGTCCAAATTGTACAATCCGAAACCTTAATATAGAGATCGAAATCTAGATTCACATGTTATCTCATTTTAATTTGGCATCTTGTATCTATTTCGTGTTATGGAATCTCTCCGTTGTGCTTGTTTGATTGTAGAGAAATGGTCTAACAACTAAGACAGACTGAGACATGGTAGAGTGTCCCAACTTGCTTTCATTCGCATGGAGAAAGCTAGACCCCGGTGACATGCTATTGGAGAGACTTCTTTTGTTGGTAAGGGGTCTTCTTCACGGGTTCATGGGTCTCCGACACCATCTTCTCAAATTAATGTGTCTGCTGCTGCACCAAATGCCCCTCCTGCCCTTAAAGCCATTGCAGCCCGATATGGCCCAAAGGGTTTTCCAAGAGGCCCCTCATACCTTTCAATGCAAAACAGTAACATGTACTCATATAGTGCTAATAGTATTAAAAAGTGTTTTAATTAAATCTCTAGTAACGATGGATTCCAATCCTTAAGCCCTTAGCCAGCACAATACCATTCAATTCCATAAAATCATCCACAATATAAATACATGATGGTTATATATTGTGCCACAACCTGAACATAGACAACGTACTCAGAGTTACATTTGACAAATCCGTATTCGACTAAATATGAGTCAATTTTCTTGTTCCATGTCCTAGGTTCCTGCTTGAGGCCATATAGCTCTTTGTGAAACTTGTACACTTTCCTTGCTTCCTCATGTATCACAAACTCAGTAGGTTGGGTGACATATACCTCTTCATCTAAAGGATCATTCAAAAATGTTGATTTCACTTCTAAGTTAAATGTCGACCAACCTTGCATTCATGCCAAGGCTACCACCAATCTACCAGTCTCCAATCTTCCGACTGGTGCATATAATTCATAGTATTCGAGTTCTGCTATCTGAAGAAATCCTCGAGCTACTAATCTTTCCTTAAGTCTTATATCGACCCACTAGCATTGTGGCTCAACTTGAACACATACTTCACTTCAATAGATTTTGTGTGTATTAGAAATTCGACTAACTCCCACGCGTTGTTTCTTTCAATTGCTTGTAACTTTTTTACCATAGCTAGCTTACATTGTTTATTCTTTCCTTAAGTCTTATTATCGACCCACTAGCATTGTGGCTCAACTTGAACACATACTTCACTTCAATAGATTTTGTGTGTATTAGAAATTCGACTAACTCCCACGCGTTGTTTCTTTCAATTGCTTGTAACTTTTTTACCATAGCTAGCTTACATTGTTTATTCTTTAGAGCTTCAATATAGTTGATTGGTTCGACACCTGCAAGTAAAGTGAAATGAACTAATTCTTCATTTGATGTTGTCATACCCCAAAATTTGCCCAATCAATTCTCGTCTAATAATTTATCAAGGGTATTAAAATTAAGAGTTATGGGGTTTAACATATCTATTGTTAAACCCACGCTCTTATAAAACTATTTTTATTGGGGTGTAATTAGCAGATATTCTGGGCCCAAAACCAGTCAATCCATTTATCTTATCATAAGGGTTTTTATTAAATATTATTACTGACTCTTATTAGAATTTTAGTATTATCTATAAAATAAGAAAATACAAGTACCTGGAAAATCCAATTCTGCCCTTTGCTCTAAATTTGACACCTATTGATTTCAAGGTTATTTGATGTCCAACAATTACTTTTTATGACACATTATTGATTTGGTCAAATGAAAATGCTCTATTTTGCTTTTCATCTTCCTATTGGGTCCTTCTAAAGTAACTTTGGCTTTCAAAACACTCTCTCTCTCTTTTTCTCGATCTCTCTCTGTCTCTCTCTCCTTTTTTCTTTCTTGCTTCCATCTCCATCTTCCTTTTTCTCTTCTTCTCCCATCTTCCTCTTTTGTTATCCGAAATAATAATGGTGTTTGAATCGATTAACGCGAATCAGTTCGATTGAGATTTTTTTAGTGTTTCATACTGTGCGAATGGGTTTGAAAGTTAGGGTTTTGAATTTGTAGTTAGGGTTTTAGTGGTTTATTTGATGATTTTGTGGTTTGTTTTTCAGGATATAGACTGGATCGAGTTTTACCACTGAGTTATGGTGATTTCTCATTCTCACTCTCAACCAAATATCTGCTATTAATGAAGTTGCTAAGAGAAGGAAAAGGGTAGTGTTCTCTTCTTCTCATTCTTCAGAACTTAACCCTGTAATTACGTTAGAAAACTCTTCATTTTTTGGTGTTTATGAAGGTTGAGAAAGGTGGGGAAGATGATTTTTTGTGAGCAACTATAATGGAGGAGTTATTGCTGTTGCTGATGGAAGAGCCGACGAGAACGAAATTTTTTTTTTCAGTAAGTTAATTTTTTTTCTTTATGCATTAGTTTCCAATCTCTTTTCTTCTCCCTGTGAATCTTTGGTTTTGAATGGATTTTGTGTGTCTCATGTGTAGATTTTTTTGATCTGAGTTAAGCATCGTGCAAAATAAGAGTTGAAGGAGATTTTTGGCAATGATTTTTGTTTAATTTTTCGGTTAGATTATGCACACGGGAAGAAGATTGAGCATAACTGGATTTAATCATCTGCATTCTATGAACTTTCACATTATGTGTACCACTGTTGGATTTTATATGTTTTTCTATCATTGTTACTGCTGCTGAATTTTCTATATCTATATT
Organism: Vicia villosa; assembly: GCF_029867415.1. Taxonomy (NCBI): domain Eukaryota; kingdom Viridiplantae; phylum Streptophyta; class Magnoliopsida; order Fabales; family Fabaceae; genus Vicia; species Vicia villosa. The sequence goes on from NW_026705182.1 coordinate 8,901, forward strand.
CTAAAAAACAAAATTCAATCTACAGGAATTGTTGGTGGTATATCTCCAAAAACAGGGGCTGCTATGGAAGTCTTCTTAGGATCGATTTCCATTGAAGATTATGACTCGATGGAATATTCCTTTTAATTCAAATGGTTTGTGGGAGACTTAGCCATAAATGTTACCGATGCTATACTGCAGGAGGTATCGCCGAATGGATGGGAAATGATGATATCACTCGGTTTCATGGCTGCAGCAAGGTAATAGCATTGCTACAACTTGCAAGGTAAAGCATAACTATATGAACTTACTGTGTTTAAATGAGAATCATTTCAAAAAATGTTGTTTCAGGATAATCTGGATTCTGAAGAATTGGAAAAGCTTATATCTAATATGAACATTTCAGTGGATTCTGCTTGTAATTTAAATAACGGTGTTGTAGAGGCAATTGCTTTTCTCTTTGCTTTTATCTATGACAACTGAGCAATTCTCGGTCGGCAATTGCAATTCGGTCGAAATAAAGCGGCCTTAAATGTCTCTGCAAATGCATCACAACAACAATTGCAGCATCTGAATGATTGCTTTTGTACTAATAATACTTTTTGTTTTGTTTGTTGCAGATCTCAAAACTTACACTGTTAAACAAAAGGAACCTATATCTATAGATTTTCTTGGATTAAAGATCCTTGGCATGCCTCCTCCTTCTGGTGGACCTCCTTTGTTGATGCTGGTAAGTCTATTTGTTGTGTCATTTTTGTCGATGAAAAAGGGCTTCGCCAATACAATTTTTCTGTTACTACAGCTGCTGAACATTCTAGCACAATATGAACTTCCTTCGGGACTTTCTGCTGAACATGCCTATGAATGCTTCCAAAGATGTTCCACCACCAACTCCTGCCAATTTCATCGCGCCGGGGAAGCGACCATTATCATCTATGACGCCAATTATTGCCCTCAAGGTTCTTCACATTTAAAAATAATTGGTTATGAAATTCTATGGTCATTGTTTTGAAGTATTTAGATTTTGTATTACAGGATGGGAAAGTGAAAGCAGTAGTAGGTGCAAGTGGGGGAATTAGGATCATTGCTGCAACTTCAGAGGTTCTTTTAAATCATTTTGTCAAAGGAATGGATCTGTTTTCTTCTGTAACAGCTCCAAGGGTCTATCATCAGGTATATAATCTAAAATTTGTGTATGACATGTTTCGGAAAAGTCACTTCTCACATGGCTAATTTGTGCAGCTGATACCTAATGTGGTTGATTACGAGAATTGGACAACTGTGAATGGCGACCACTTTGAACTTTCTGATAATATCAGAGCATCCCTTAGACGAAAGGGCCATGTCCTACAGGGACTTGTCGGTGGGACAATATGCCAAAGGTATTGGAAAGCTTGTGGCAGTAAGTGATCCTAGAAAAGGTGGTTTTCCTACAGGCTTTTGAGACAATTCATAGACATTTCGAAATGAAAACAGATCGTCTATTGCTGCGGGACCATGCAACAGCCACGAAAACCGCTAGATTTACAAAGTTGTTTTCTCTCATTAGAATTAACAATTGTTACTTTTTTGAGGTCATATTCAAGTATTTCTCAAAGAAAATAAACTATGTTGACAAAGAGGCTCAATATATTTCTAAAAAGTAACTCAAGTTCCCTTGTCCTGTTTTTTACTATGCTAAAAGGCATTGAGAAACCATTTGGTGTTTTTTATCTCTGTTAGGTGTATTGTCTGATGACAAAAGGGGTTTTTTAATGAAAAAAACTGGGAATGGTTTGATATTGTCTATGTTTTTTCTTATGCTATTGATATGTGATGGTTTGATTGGTTAATCATATGCTTTCTAACATGATTATCAGAAAGGGGGTGGTATTTTCACGTTGGTAGCTCAATTAAGGATCAGAATGCCGATTAATTCTGCTATTAAGACAACCTTACATGAGTGTTTTGGATGGAGAATACCATTAACACAATCAGAAGAGGAGTTTTCTTCTGTACTTTCAAATGAATATTGGAGGTAAATTATAGTACTTTGAACTCAAAGGTTGGATTTGTTTTATTTATGAAGTTTTATTATATTGGTTGTCATGGGTTCATTTTGCTGCTACTAGAGATGTCTTGTATCAGATGCTGGTATACTTTTTTTTTATAAGCGACGGAATTATATTTAACACGAGTACTAGGAGTACTCAATTCGTTTACAAAAGAAAAACGAATTACAACAGAACCTGTAAGGGATTAGCCATCCAAGATGTTACAGATAATTGAAGCTCACCCGAAAAAGCGGCATAAAACCAATCCCAGGCCAACGATTTTGCCATGAAAAAGATCTCTCGGCTGCCCTTCCCCCCTCCGTTAAACACTATATCGTTTCTTACTAACCAAATAGCTCGAACAACCGACAACCAAATAATAATACTACAAAGATTATTTCTATCCCGCCTACATACTACCGAATGAAACCGTAAAAAGTGCTCCGAAATGGAAAGAATGGCAGGATACAAGTTTACTTCTACCCATTCCATGATGAATTTCCAAACTTCGGCGTCAACACGACAAGATAAAAAGATGGTATACTGATTTCCGCTAGATAATTGATGCTTTGTTATGCTATATTTATGCTAATAATATTGATATTGAAACAAATATTAGACTTTATGCTAATTCGACTTCAAAATTACATTGTGAGATATTGCGGCTATTCTTAAGGTTTGTTGTCGAATGCTTTCTGCAATGTTGTATTCAATTTTCATCAAATAAAGCCTTTAGTCCTTCCTCATGTTCCCCTCTCTTTGGGTTTTGGCACTTCTTGTGAACATTGAAATTGGAAAAAAAACTTCCTCATGGATGCATTTGTTACCTCAATTTTGGATGTTAATATTATTCATGATAGTGTCAACCATGAATTTGTATGTGTCTATAATATGTTCTAACCATTTTTTCACTTGCAGCCATTAATTTGTGTGTAGCTCATGAAACAATTTCTATTAATGAGTACCCATGCATACGTCATACCATTGTGCTGTGTTGTTTCGTATACATTGAATAGTAAGTAAAACCATATTGATACAAAAAATTTGTTTTTGTAGTTCTTTATGGTTTATTGTTTTTGCAGGTGTTTAATGGTACCATGGACTGCATAATAACATATGTATACTAAAAAACTTGACGTCTTATGTTCGTTGTAGTGAAATATTTTGATGAATGATATGAGCCATGGAAATTTTGTGTTCTTTCACGTTAGGATTGTTCTGCCGTTAAATGATGCTTGACATAGTAGCTGATGTCCATGACATGATATTTGTGTACTCTTGCTACAAATATAATATGAAAATAATGCTTAATTTTTGGTCTGATATATTTGGAGATGCATATGCAGATGAACATTTGTTTGATCTTTTAAGTTTGTTAAAATATAATTTCTATCACTTATTTGTTTTAAACTCGCCTTTTAGATACAAATCTTTTGGTTCATTATTCACAACATCTTGACAAAGGTGAAATGCACCAAGATGCATCAGTTCTTGGAATTGATATGGTAGAAATGGATGAAGAATCAGACGTTGAAATGGCTATGATATAAAGTTGTTTCTAATAAGGATTGTAGTTTTGACTTTTCTATGTAAACTATGTTTTTATTATACAGTTGTTGGTTATATCCGAAGGTCAACCACCGCATTTACTAACAAAGATGAATTCAGTTACGAGACGCAACGATCTAACCTGCGCAGGTTACTTGCACCTGTTATAACTGGTTTCATAATAAGCTTTTAACCCTTAAAGCATATGCTATAACACTAACACTTTCGAATAACATTTCTTTTTAGGTCGAGTATTGGCTTTTTACATCTGTGAATAACGGGATACCGGCTCTGCTAATGAGTTTGGCATTTGTATGCTTTTTCACAGTTTAAGTGTGTAAAGCAAATTTATTTTCTGACTAGGATAGAGGTTTCAGGTTTTGTTACCAAACTCCAAAAAGCAATTTGATGTGTGATTGGAGTTTGAAGAAATGACGGCTGGCTTGATGTGTAATTGCAAATTGTATGTTTATGTTTAGTAAAAGTCTTCATCTCATATTTTTACTGATATATATGATACTAGAAGGGTTAATAGAAGGCTTAGATTATTAGATATATAAGATTTCAATCTTTCCTTCAATAATACTCAAATCTTTTTAAAGTTTCACCTTATGGGTTATGCTACCAGGTGTTTAAAAAAATGTTTGTGTCTGCAATTTGAATGTAGCCATCTGAAACTTTGATAGTTATGACAAGTCTTGAAGCACAACAAGCTTAACATGCTATGCATTTTCTGTGAAAGTTCCTTATAAGAAGCTTAACATATTAATTACATTTTTAAAGTGCACATATAGTTCAGTGATGTTACTCTTCAACAAGAGTCATTGTATATAAAAAAGTTTTAATAGTTGTATTTTTATTTATTTATCTATTATTTAACATTTGTAAGTAAGCTATAAGTATTCAATTGAATTTTTAAACTGTCATCACTAAGTATGTATAACCAGAGAAAAAACTAATAAATATCTAATTAATGAAAGAGAAAATATTTCAGTTCATCATTTTCTTTGTTTTAGCTTTTGTGTTGAATAGAAAATAAACCGATTCTACTAAGTATTATTCTCACGAAAAAAATAAAATGCAACTATAAATTGGTGCAAACATAGTCATGAGAAATAAAAAAATATAAATCCATTATTTTACTCTTTAAAACACTAAAATATCAATATTTAAAATTTTATTATTGATTCAAATATTTTCATATACATAAAAAAATTTATTGTTGATTCAAATATTTTTAAACAAAGTTTTTTTATAAACGGGACTAAATTTACTATTGATTCAAATATTTTTATAAATAATATCAAAACAAAAATAATATTTATTATTTTTATAGACGAAAAAAATTTATTGTTAATTCAAATATTTTTACATTTGAATAAAATTATAACCACCGATTTACTATCTATTTAAGAATAATAAACACTTTTGATTCAACAATTTTGTCTTATTTCATTTTCTTTATATTTTAAAAACAAATGCGCGTACCACACCAGAACCCGTGCGGATGCACGGGTTTCCCACTAGTTAATTTTAATATTATTAGTATTAGGATTATTATTATTTAACTAATTCTTATTATTATTTTATTATTATTAAAAATGACCAAATTTAAGTTTTTTTCTTTTGTGGGTTTTAACCTAATTTTCTAACACTATAAATAGGACCTTTGACAATCCTATCAGGGGACCTTCTTCCAATTTCACGTACTTTTTCACAAATTCACACATACTCAAAACTACGTTTTTTCCCACAAACTACGTTTTTGTGTCTACAAAACAAATTCACACAAACGAGCTGACAAACCCTTTCCCATTTCAAACGTAATTTTCAAACCACTCAAACACGATTTCAAATCATTCAAACTCAATCACAAACTCAAACATTTTTTGCCAATGATTTAATATGAGGCCCCTTTTAAAAAAAAATTGTTTTGGCCAATGATGAACATCTGAGGCTTCTGTTGAATTTTAATGTTTTTTTATTTTTAAAGGTTTTTGGCCAATGATGCATTGAGGAGGCTGTATTTTTATGTACTATACATATATTTTGGCTTAGCCATGGTCATTGTTGTCTCGATCTGACAATGACCATATCAAAACCTTTTGAGTATTTTATTAATTAAAATGAAATAAGGTTTATTTGGCTAAAGGGTTTCAACCATCTTATTGGTTGCGATGATTAGCCTATTTTCTCTAAAAATTCGTTATTATTTATAGTCGAATCTATCGATTACGAGGGATAACGACCCTTTTGGGCAAAGGCTACTTTTTTTTTAAATCTATTAGTGAACAATTGTCAGATTTTTTTTTTATAAAACCTAAACCTAAAGATTAAATGGGTCCCCTTGGGTACAAGGGAGGCAACGTGTATTTTTTTTTGTTATAGGATGCCTTTTCATGCATCAATAATGAATTAAAAAAAAAACATTAGCATAAGGGAATAATGAATTAAAAAACAAAACATTAGCATAAGGGATAGTATACCTTTTACTGTTTTGAAAATAAAAGATTTGAAATACAAGTCAAAGATAATATATAAGATGATGGATGCATACGTGATGTTGCTCCTCTCTATCTTTTATTAATTCATTATTATTATTATTTTTGCGTGAGATTTGATTTGTATTTAAAATAACATGATTTGATTTCATTACCACATATAAGTGTAAAAATTTACTCTGTTATTATATTTGTGTTTGTTGTTATGATTTCTACGATGATATACTTAAAACAACAAATATAATTTTGCAGTGACCATGTTTATATTTTCAGGAAGAAATAGAAGGGCATCAAATTGGAAAACAGAACAAGCAATACGTCATCGTGCACAGCTCCATGATTTTCGATTTTGCATCAAAGCAACACCCATCTTTTTACCTACAGAATCTCCATCACTCTAACAATAACACAACAATATGTCATTTGTACCAGTTTTCTTGTTTTGTTATTTGTTGCAGCAAAAAGAAGAACAAGTGAAGAGGAACCAAAATCACTATCAGTGCAACATCCTCGACGAACACTTGACCACACGGCTAGCAACATCACGTTCAACAACAACACTGAACAGCACCATTCCTTGATTCAACGATTCCGCGCCGTTTCTTACAACTTAGCTCCGACAGACAGCGGACGAAACAACACATCACTGAGCATCACGGTTTCGATCACCGACACGAGCTCGACAATGTTCACGCGAACAGCCACCACTCTGAATCAACAAGCACCTCCATTAAATCTCTCTCTGTTCCGAACGGCAACAACACCTTCGCCCTTCCGCAATCTCTGATCCGGTCTTCTTCGTCAAAACCGAAATACCTCCATCACGTCACAAGCCGCAATTCTCATACATTTGACAAATCATAATAATCAAACATTCTATGTTTTTTTCTTTCTTTATGTTATGATGTTTCAGGGATTCAAGGAAACAGTGGCAATTTCACAGTCACATGGCGTGCAACACTTCAAACAGTAGCTGATTTTTCTACCTGCTATCCAATTTAGTGTTCATCGGTTACAAACGCTTTAACTTGATTCAACCTATTCACATTGGACCTGCAACTGTGACACAATACGCTCAGAACCGAATTGCAAATGTCGTAATCAACAACATTATCACAGCAACGTGCATCCTTCATCTACCTACTTCAGCGATATCACACATCGATTTCTAGAGAGAACAAATTATTGTGTTGGTATGTATTTCTTCATCTCTAATTTCTTTTGCTGATGCTTGATATCATATGTGTTTTAGCTTATTTGTTGGTTTGAACAAAATGTTGAGAAGGGAAAAATTGAGAGATTTTAAGCGTTAATAGAGGTGAGATTTGAGAGGAGCCTTTGGGGTTTTCATGTTCAAATGTCTGTTGAAGTTGCTTAGATGGTAGGAAGAAGAAGGATGATTGATTTGAGCGAAGAACAAATCGTGAAAAGACTAAGAGAAGAAGAATTGAAAAAAAGGAAAAAGGACCGAATGAATCTTTAGGAGGGAGGCGGACCAATCCTTTTGTTTTAGGGTTTTCGTTCCAATTTGGTGTTGTGGGCTTAGTGTGTGAGCCCAATCCGGCTTCTAGTTCACCATCACCTCTTATGCTATACACTCCCTCTAGGCTGGACTGCAATTTTAGCTTGGGCTTGTTTCTACATAGATGGCCCAGCGCCCCATTGTGATATTTTTTTTTTTTTACCAATTGTTTCTTTATTTTGTTTTTAATGTGTCTATTTCTCTTTAACATTTGTCTTTATTTTGATATTGAAAAATCACAAAAAAATGCTTTATTTTAATTCACTAGTTTTTTTATATATATTTTAGAATTAGAATTTTATTTTCTCTTCTATATATTAAAAATCCCAAAAACATTAGATAGAATCCCAACCTTAGCTCCATGTACATAATAATATTAGGACTTAGAATTCCCCCTTCAAAGAACAATTAGGCTTCTTTTTCTCTTTTCAACACATAAAGCAAGGTGAGTCACCTAATAAACAAACCTGAGTCAAATTTCTTCGCCTTGAGCGAATTAATTCTGATAAAGATCACTATTCTTTATCAAGACTCCATCAACTCACCTGCCCTTTAGTCTTAGGTTTTTTTTTCAATTTTTGTTTGGTGTTTATATTGTTTCATTTTTCTGATGATAATTATATATTTGTTTCATTATCTCTATTTTGTTCGTATAATTATCATTTTTTCATACTTGTTTGTGGGATATATTATATTGCGTTAAAACCTAAGTGTGGGAGTTATCCTTAAGACGAGGGGGGACTTGAATCGCCTACGAGTCTTATTGATAACTCCACTCGGAGTGGGTTGAATATTCGGAAATGTCCAAAACGAGGCTTGACTTTGTTGAGGGCAGGACTGGATATTTAGCTGATCTCTCCGAGAACCTACCCCAAAAATTCGAACCTCATTGGATAAAATGAGTTGTTCTAAAATCCAAAGAGACAAAAAGTCTCGGAGGCTACGAACGACCCCTTGAGACCCGTGACTAGGACATACCAATGGAAAGGGTAGGCTCCCTAAAGCCGCTACGTCGAACCTATGAACCTACGACTTTTGTGCTTCTGTGCTCATTATATGTTTGCAATTTATATACTTCGAATATCTATGCGTTTCAATTTTGCAGGTATCCCTACGTGGTCCCTAACCTGTAGGGACTCTAATTTCTAAGACCACGTCTTTCCCACGAAGGACATCACCATCTATGCATTCCCTAGCCTGTAGGGATTTTCCTTTTATATCTCGGTATTTTTACAACTACGCGTCCTTCCCACGAAGGACATTCCCATCTATGCACGTCGATTGGCTTCCTAATGGCCATGAGACTTAGTGATTGTCATGAACAGTCACCCCGCGCCTACATTTACGCACTCCCCTAGCCTGTAGGGACTTTCCTTCTATATCCTTGTATTTCTATAACTACGCGTCCTTCCCGCGAAGGACATCTGTATCAATGCACGTCGATTGGCCTCTCGATGGCCATGAGATTCAATGACCTTCTTGAACGGTCACCCCGTGCTTGCTCCCGCGCATCCCCTAATTTGTAGGGTTTTGAATTCTCATTTATACATCTTTCATCCCTAGCCTGTAGGGATTTCATTTTCTCCAATATCGTCCTTAGATAGGTTGCGTTCCACATAGGGAATCTTCCAACGAGGGACAACTTCGTAAGTACACGTCGAACGACCTCTCGAAGGTCATGAGACTTGGTGACTGTCCTGAACGGTCATCAGCTGCTACTTTCCGCGTACCCCTTAATCTAAGGGATTCCCATTAACGTGTCATAATATCTAGCTCGCAAATATTTCATTAGAGTCCAATGTCACCTCTAAATCCACATAGGCTATCCTTAGGGTTATATCTATCGCACGTCCGCATTGCATTACATACAAGGAGTTATATACAAAAATAAAGGAGTCCCTCGCATACGCATACATTCACATTTTCATGCATTCATGCATTTACATTTACATTTCTATCTTCGCCCGCATCTATACTTACCATGCTAGCCGGTTTCCCGAGACTCGCGAAAAAAATCAAAGGATCAAAAACTATGGAGAAAGGAGGATAAAAGATCTTGGTCTTGCTAAGAAAAAAGAGGATGTCTTTCACCATGCCAGCCACATATCCATGCCTTGTCGTCACATGATTATAAATACAATAAAGGTTATCATTGAGCAAGGATTAGTTCAACAAAGAAGTTCCCTCATAGACACACTCAAGGGGTATCTAGTCATAAGGGGTTCATCTATGAACATAGCAAAGCTTACAAGGACGCTCTACGATAGCTTGGGGCAAGGATTAGTCCAACTGGAGCGATACCCTAAACGAAGATGCACATCTATGATGGAGGGAAGGCGACATATGTTAACTCCCCGCCGAGGGGCAAAAGAGTCCTAAATTTCCTTTATCCATCTACAAACTCTGGAGGTTGCAAATGGTGTGATACTGTCCTTTAGAAAAAAGTAAAAGAGGTTCAGTCAAAGGAAACTCATGAAGTTCCGATACGACGAAAATCCACCGCTAACAATTTATTCCCGACAGGTTTGACGTGCCCGAGGAGAATTCGAGATTACCCTTCACTTCTACAAGTCCATGAACTAAGGATTGAAACAAGGTCAATGAACTCACAAAGGAGATTGCCCTTAGGATTAATAGGTTTATCTTTCAAGTTATAATTCCTACGATCAGAAAATGCTATTTGATGTAAAACATTGTACTTTTCGAATAGTGATTCAATAAAAATAATCATGCATGTTTTGAAATCAATTCATTCGCTTCATTCGCTCACTACTACCACTTTCCACTCGCACCCTTCTATTCTATTTTCAATTTCGACTTTCAATTATTAACAAACTTAAGGGAGAATGACGAATACAAATAACTAAATCTCGCTAAGCGTATGCTTTCAAAGTAAGACCAAACCGAGGATGTACAGGCATTGTTTCAATTCCCAAACAGTGGAGATATAAGGATGTTAATCCCTCGTAACCCCCTCGAGCCAGGAGTTGGAGCTTGTTTCTACTTTTCAAATAAACCTTGATTTTAACCAGGGGCAGGGTAGATTTCAATTAATTCAATGGCGTATGTTGGTTGTTAAGAGAATCAGTCAATACAAGTAAGGTTCAAGCATATCTTATTCCTCACGTTCATCCAAGATTGAGGAAGCAATGGAGATAACGTTCACAACATCTTCTTCCTCAATACATCATCCAAGATCGAGGACGTATCAAAGTCGAAGCTTAAAATCAAAGTCAGCATGGCAGTCACAACATTCAATATCCAAGGATCAAATTTCAAATGGAGCTTTCAAAAGAAAAAACGCCCGATAAGTCAAAATGGAAAATTCCAAAAAAAAAAACAACAAAAAGACTTAGGCAAAAATTAGGGCATCCCGATGGATCAATTTCAAAGGATTTGGTTCATGCAAAAATAAGGGATAAAAACAAAACAAAGGCAAAATACAAAGTACATTCCTGTGACTGCTAAATCATCAAGGCTTCTCATCTATGCTTGGATCTTTACAACTTTTTTCCTTTCTTCATCGATGCTTGTGTAACACCCCTTACTAACTCCGCGGCAATTTTAAAACAGTTATTCAGAGTACATGAAATAAGGGTGCCATAATTCATAATAAACAAACATCATTCAGTCATGTCATGCATTCACTGAGGTAATCATCATAAATTAAAACGTTTCATGTTCACACAGCGGAAATTTATCAAAAACTGACTAAGTTTAACATCCTCAAAACTTATCCTTCAAAACATCAAAACATAACTAGAGTCATAATCATAAACTCTAAACAATCGCGTCCCCAGTGTTACAACTATCAGAGCATGACACCTGACGCTACTAAAACACTGACTCATGAGCTAATCCTCACCGAGTCGAACAGCCGCTATCCTCAATCTGAAAATGACAACATGTAAGGGTGAGTCTCATCATAATTAACAAATGTTATAAGGTTATAAAGCCATAACACATCACAGTTGTATCATTCACCCAATTGTTTCATAAACAGACATTCACAACAAGCAAACCAAAATCAATACATCATTAATATTTACAACACTGGAATACATCCAATCATGTTATAAATTATGCATATGTATGAACTGACACTATGCATGTGGTACCAATCATCATCAAATGGGAATAACCCATGACCGATCCAACATCGTCCAAGATACGGCCCTGCCAGCACAGATTCCACACGGTGGGAATCATGCCCTTCACTGATCCAACACACCCTTATGGATACAGTATCATCAATGAGCATGAATGAATGCAACATATACAACATACTTCTACTATCATCATCATCAATCATCAACATCATCATCATCATTCAAGTATGTTCATATATATATTAACATCATTCAATTGCAATTCCATAATCATCATACACAAAACATACACGTATTTGCATCAATCATCATACTCAACAAGAATAGCATACATGTATTTTCATCATTCTAAAAACCAATCAATCATCATCATATAGATTATCCTACAAGGTTCGTTTAGCTCAAAACGGCGCATCAAACGGACCAACGGTTAAAAAGTTATGCATCTTGAACCTTTTTAAAATATCTCAAAACACCAACAGCACGCGGCACCATCACCCGTTCGCGGCGCGCACTGGGCGTCCCAAAATTCATTGTCTCTCTGCCAAGCTGTTCGCGGCGCAAACATCCACACGCGGCGCGAAACGAGAAAAAAAGTTACGCCTTCGCGGCGCGAACACAGGTACGCGGCGCGACCTGAGCGTATCACAACTTCCTGGCATTCTGCCCACCTGTTCGCGGCGCCACCCTGTGCACGCGGCGCGAACCGGTAATTTCAGAAACCCCAACCTGCAGAAAACAACATTCTATGCATTCCAAACACACCCAAACCATACCAGTACGAACCTAGAGAAATAGAATGCACAAACAACACAAAATACGTCTCATAATACACCAATTACACATCAATTGAGACCATAACAATGCAGACATCATAGATTCAAACATAGAGATCAAACATCATACAATTGACTCAATCCCTAAACCTATCATATGACTCAATCGACCCGAATTCCACATCTATTCAGTATTATCAACCCTAACCCGATAATAGATGATAATTAGATAAGTCCCCCCTTACCTTAGACAAATTCTTGATTCTTGGTCTCTCCCTCTACCGTTCTCCTTCACGTTCCTCGTTCCTCAGACTTCTGTTCTTTCACGTTCTTTCTTTCTTCCCAATTCCAATTATTTTATGAAAATAATAATAATATTAGTAAAGGGCCTTCCTATATCACACCCCCCCTCTTACTATTTCTCACATGGCCCAAATGCCATAAACCATTATTTATTTATTATTTTCACAAAATCCTTAATAATTCTAATTATTAATTCAATATTCTTGATTAAATTAATATTAAAATTATACGGGCGTTACAACTCTCCCCCACTAAAAGAGTTTTCGTCCTCGAAAACATACCTCAGGTAAAGAGCTCTGGATACGAATCCTTCATCTGGCTCTCTAGCTCCCAGGTAACATTTCCTTCAGCTGGTCCTCCCCAAGCTACTCTGACTAAAGCTATTTCCTTGCCCCGCAATCGCTTCAGTCTTCTATCTTCAATCCTCACAGGTAACGTTTCAACCGTTAAGTTGTCTTTCACCTGTACATCATCCACTTGGATCACGTGGGACGGATCCGAAATGTATTTCCTCAATTGAGACACATGAAATACATCATGCAAGTTGGCAAGCATTGGCGGTAACGCAATACGATATGCCACTTCTCCCACTCTTTCTGAAATTTGGAATGGTCCAATAAAACGCGGAGTCAACTTCTTTGACTTCAAAGCTCGACCAATACCCGTCATAGGAGTAACCTTCATAAACACATGATCTCCCTCTTGAAACTCAAGTGTCTTCCTCCTCTTATCATAATAACTCTTTTGACGACTCTGAGAAACTTTCATCATCTCTTGAATCATCTTAATCTTCTCCGTAGTCTGTTGTACAATTTCTGGTCCAATCACAGCACTCTCACCAGCTTCGTACCAACACAATGGAGTTCTACATCTCCTACCATACAATGCCTCAAACGGAGCCATACCTATACTCGAATGAAAACTGTTGTTGTAGGTAAATTCAATCAAAGGCAGATAACTATCCCAAGCACCTCCTTTTTCTAATACACAAGCACATAACAAATCTTCTAACGACTGAATCGTCCTCTCCGTCTGTCCATCAGTCTGCGGATGATAAGCAGAACTCAGTCTCAGCTTAGTACCCAAAGCTTTCTGCAAACCTTCCCAGAACTTAGACGTAAATCTCGGATCTCTGTCTGACACGATACTCGAAGGAATACCATGCAGACTAACTATCTTCTCAATATATAATTGAGCTAGCTTCTCCATCGGATAATCCATTCTTACCGGTATGAAATGTGCAGACTTTGTCAATCTGTCCACCACAACCCAGATAGCTTCACAATTCTTAACAGTTCTCGGCAAACCCGAAACAAAATCCATCGATATGCTATCCCACTTCCACTCAGGAATAAACATCGGTTGCATAAATCCAGATGGCTTCTAATGTTCCACCTTTGACTTCTGACAAGTCAAACAAGAATACACAAACTCAGCAATTTCTTTCTTCATTCCAGGCCACCAAAATAGCTTTCTCAAATCATGATACATCTTGGTAGCACCAGGATGAATACTTAATCCACTACGGTGTCCTTCTTCTAAAATATTTCTTCGGAGTTCAGCAACATCCGGAACACAAACTCTGTTTCCAAACCTCAGTATACCATTCTCGTCAACTCTGAATTCACCGCTCTTGTCTTGGTTAATCAAAGTCAACTTGTCGACTAATTCGACATCAGCCTTCTGACCCTCTCTGATCTCTTCAAGAATACCACTGGTCAGCTTCAGCATCCCCAACTTAACACTAGTAGGAGTACCTTCACATACCAAACTCAAGTCTCTGAATTGTTCAATCAAATCCAATTCCTTCACCATTAGCATAGACATATGCAAAGTCTTCCTACTTAAAGCATCAGCAACTACGTTTGTCTTACCCGGATGGTAATTCAAACTAAAATCATAGTCTTTAAGGAATTCCAACCACCTTCTCTGCCTCATATTCAGTTCCTTCTGGTCAAAGAGATATTTCAGACTCTTATGATCACTGAACACTTCAAATCTCGACCCATACAAATAATGTCGCCACAACTTCAAGACAAAAACCACCGCTGCCAACTCCAAATCATGAGTCGGATAATTTCTTTCATGCACTTTGAGTTGTCTCGACGCGTACGCGACCACTTGTTGGTTCTGCATCAATACTCCACCTAAACCCATCAGCGAAGCATCACAATAAACCACAAATGATTCTGTCGGATTCGGCAAAATCAAAATAGGAGCACTAGTCAACCTCTTCTTCAGCTCTTGGAATCCTTCCTCGCATTTTACATCCCAAATGAAAGCCTGACCCTTTCTGGTTAATTTAGTTAACGGCAATGCTAACTTTGAAAATCCTTCAATAAACTTCCTGTAGTAACCTGCAAGGCCAAGAAAACTACGAATCTCTGACACTGACTTCGGAGCTTCCCACTGAGACACAGCTTCTATCTTTGTAGGATCAACAGCAATACCATTCTTAGAAATCACATGTCCCAGGAAACCAACTTCCTCTAACCAGAATTCACACTTCGACAGTTTGGCAAAAAGTTGCTTCTCTTTCAACAGCTCTAACACAGTTCTGAGATGTTCTGCATGTTCTTCCTTACTCTTAGAATATATTAGGATATCATCTATAAACACCACCACGAACTTATCGAGATAAGGATGAAATATCCTATTCATATACTCCATAAATACACCAGGTGCGTTAGTAACTCCAAACGGCATTACCGAATACTCGTAATGTCCATACCTTGTCCTGAAAGCGGTCTTCTGAATATCATCGTCTTTCACACGAATCTGGTGATACCCAGACCTCAGATCAATCTTACTAAACACATATGCTCCAACCAACTGATCCATCAAATCATCAATCCTCGGCAAGGGATACCGATTCTATATAGTAACCTTGTTCAATTGTCTGTAATCCACACACAGCCTCATTGAACCCTCCTTCTTCTTCACTAGCAACACAGGTGCACCCCACGGAGAGACACTAGGACGAATGAATTTCTTCTCCAGTAATTCTTCCAACTGCTTCTTCAGTTCTGTCAGCTCAGACGGTGACATACGGTATGGTGCCATTGACACTGGGCTAGTTCCCGGAATTAAATCAATAGAAAACTCCACTTCTCTTTCCGGTGGTAATTCATTCACTTCTTCCGGAAAAACTTCTGGGAATTCACACACCACAGGTAATTCGCTACTCGCCACTTTTTCTTTCACATTCATCAATGAGAACAACATAAACACTGTTGCACCATCCTTGATAGCTTCACCCACTTGTCTAGCCGTCATCTCCAGATCATCAGAATGAACTTCTTCAGGAAAGACTACTGTCTTCGAAAAACAGTTGATGTGAACACGGTTAAATTCTAACCAGTTCATCCCCAGGATTACATCGAGTTGTTTCAATGGAAGGCACACTAAGTCCATCCCGAATTCCCTACCAAAAATATCAACCGGACAATTCAAGCATGCAGACGAAGTAGTTACTGACCCCGACGCTGGAGTATCAATAACCATACTTCCATTTATTTCAGATATTTCCAAATTCAACCTCTCAGCACAATCCAAAGAAATAAAAGAATGAGTTGCTCCAGTATCAATAATCGCAACTAAAGGTGTGCCATGAATAAAACACGTACCTTTAATTAGTCTATCCTCCGGAGTGGTTTCTGATCCAGACAAAGCAAAGACCTTCCCTCCAGCTTGGTTCTTCTTCGGTTTAGGACACTGTGGGATAATGTGACCCTCCTCACCACAAGTGTAACAAGTCACAATCTTCTTCTTACAATCAGTGGCAACATGCCCCACCTCTTCACACTTGAAGCACTTCTTCTGATTCAGCTTGCACTCATTCCTACGGTGCCCGACCTCACCACAGTTATAGCACCTGACAAAAGCACTGGAGTCTCACCCACTAGGCTTCTTCCAACCACCAGTCTTTGGATTACCTCTACCATATGGCTTACCCTTATCCATAGGCTTCTTCCCTTTCCTGTCAACTAACTCGCGAGAGTGAAATGACTTCAGCTTGAGATTATCTTCCTTGAAGATCCTACTACAGTCCACCAAGTCTACAAATCTCCGGATTCTCTGATATCTGATACCCTGCTTAATCTCATCGCGGAGACCGTTCTCGAACTTAACGCATTTCGAGAATTCACTAGCTTCATTATTGTTGTAGTGGACGTAGTACTTTGCCAACTCAACGAACTTCGAAGCGTACTCTGGTACTGTCATGCTACCTTGAACTAGTTCCAGACATTCAATTTCCTTTCGACCCCTCACGTCTTCAGGAAAGTACCTTCTCAAAAACTCTCTCTTGAACACAGCCCAAGAAATAGCCACACCATCAGCTTCCAGTTCAGTCCTGGTAGTCAGCCACCAGTCGTCAGCCTCTTCAGACAACATGTGAGTACCATACCTCACCTTCAGATCCTCAGCACAATCGATGACTCTGAAGATTCTCTCGATCTCCTTAAGCCACTTCTGAGCACCTTCAGGATCATGCGTGCCCTTGAACAATGGAGGATTGTTCCTCTGAAAACTGTTCAGCTGCCTGTCAGCACCGATCGCAGCTCCATTGGCATTTCCTCCCAGCACACCAGCAATCATGCCCAGAGCCTCAGCGATAGCATCATCATTTCTTCCTCCTCTTCCAGCCATTGTTCTGCTTAAATCACAACCAATTTAATCAGAACAGAAGTATCGACAGTTAACTCTTACTAGTCGCATACACAGGAAAGCAAAACTGACACTAAGACTCTGGTCATAACGACCGACTATGCTCTGATACCACTATTGTAACACCCTTTACTAACCCCGCGACAATTTTAAAACAGTTATTCAGAGTACATGAAATAAGGGTGCCACAATTCATAATAAACAAACATCATTCAGTCATGTCATGCATTCACTGAGGTAATCATCATAAATTAAAACGTTTCATGTTCACACAGCGGAAATTTATCAAAAACTGACTAAGTTTAACATCTTCAAAACTTATCCTTCAAAACATCAAAACATAACTAGAGTCATAATCATAAACTCTAAACAATCGCGTCCCCAGTGTTACAACTATCAGAGCATGACACCTGACGCTACTAAAACACTGACTCATGAGCTAATCCTCACCGAGTCGAACAGCCGCTATCCTCAATCTGAAAATGACAACATGTAAGGGTGAGTCTCATCATAATTAACAAATGTTATAAGGTTATAAAGCCATAACACATCACAGTTGTATCATTCACCCAATTGTTTCATAAACATACATTCACAACAAGCAAACCAAAATCAATACATCATTAATATTTACAACACTGGAATACATCCAATCATGTTATAAATTATGCATATGTATGAACTGACACTATGCATGTGGTACCAATCATCATCAAATGGGAATAACCCATGACCGATCCAACATCGTCCAAGATACGGCCCTGCCAGCACAGATTCCACACGGTGGGAATCATGCCCTTCACTGATCCAACACACCCTTATGGATACAGTATCATCAATGAGCATGAATGAATGCAACATATACAACATACTTCTACTATCATCATCATCAATCATCAACATCATCATCATCATTCAAGTATGTTCATATATATATTAACATCATTCAATTGCAATTCCATAATCATCATACACAAAACATACACGTATTTGCATCAATCATCATACTCAACAAGAATAGCATACATGTATTTTCATCATTCTAAAAACCAATCAATCATCATCATATAGATTATCCTACAAGGTTCGTTTAGCTCAAAACGGCGCATCAAACGGACCAACGGTTAAAAAGTTATGCATCTTGAACCTTTTTAAAATATCTCAAAACACCAACAGCACGCGGCGCCATCACCCGTTCGCGGCGCGCACTGGGCGTCCCAAAATTCATTGGCTCTCTGCCAAGCTGTTCGCGGCGCAAACATCCACACGCGGCGCGAAACGAGAAAAAAAGTTACGCCTTCGCGGCGCGAACACAGGTACGCGGCGCGACCTGAGCGTATCACAACTTCCTGGCATTCTGCCCACCTGTTCGCGGCGCCACCCTGTGCACGCGGCGCGAACCGGTAATTTCAGAAACCCCAACCTGCAGAAAACAACATTCTATGCATTCCAAACACACCCAAACCATACTAGTACGAACCTAGAGAAATAGAATGCACAAACAACACAAAATACGTCTCATAATACACCAATTACACATCAATTGAGACCATAACAACGCAGACATCATAGATTCAAACATAGAGATCAAACATCATACAATTGACTCAATCCCTAAACCTATCATATGACTCAATCGACCCGAATTCCACATCTATTCAGTATTATCAACCCCTAACCCGATAATAGATGATAATCAGATAAGTCCCCCCTTACCTTAGACAAATTCTTGATTCTTGGTCTCTCCCTCTACCGTTCTCATTCACGTTCCTCGTTCCTCAGACTTCTGTTCTTTCACGTTCTTTCTTTCTTCCCAATTCCAATTATTTTATGAAAATAATAATAATATTAGTAAAGGGCCTTCCTATATCACACCCCCTCTTACTATTTCTCACATGGCCCAAATGCCATAAACCATTATTTATTTATTATTTTCACAAAATCCTTAATAATTCTAATTATTAATTCAATATTCTTGATTAAATTAATATTAAAATTATACGGGCGTTACAGCTTGGATCTTTACTAAGGCTTTCTGTTCAACATCGAAACTAAAACGATTCTCTTACAAGCAAAGCACATTCATTGGATTAGGCGAATTTTTAGGACTTGGAGAATATCAAGGAGAAATGGGTGGGTTAAATAAATTTTGAGCCTTATATCCATTGTTTCCTAAAACATGAACCAGGCCAAGTTACAACATTCAAAAGTCCTAATTGAGGCAAGGTTAACTACGAAAGCATATTAAGCAGGATTTTGTTATACTGACTCCTATGTTTGTTAAAACTATTTCTAATCACTACGCTTCTTCAAACATTCGTTTCTAATCATTCACTCCTAATTCATGACAGACTTCGATTTCAAAACTTGCATTCGCATTACATTAGAATTACTTTTCAAAGGGTACGACGCCATCTACGAATATACACTTAGCATCGAGGAGATCTCGAAATTGGTTAATCAAAGATGACCATTTCTAATAAAGACTCTTGCATGGGGGAACCACATCTAGAGGGTTTTCCTAAACAAGGGCAAAACCTCAATGATTACAGGGGCATACAACCAAACATCCTATTAACTAGGGGCATTCTTCCTAAGGTTCAATTGACTTGGGTCATGTTAGTTACCAATTTGTGTAAATATCTTAGGTAATTTTTGGTAACTCTCAAGTCTTTTTGTGGTTAATAAGTAGTATTTTATTGTCATTTGGTATATATATATTCTTATATTTATATTATTGTTGAATAGTTCTTATCTTTGCAATCTATGTTGGATTTTGTAGTTTTTATAGATAATTGGAAGCTTGGACCATGGAAAAAGCACTTTGAAGATGTTCCAAGGCCAAAGCCAAGGATTGCTGAAAAGAGGTAGCGCGCTAAGCGAGGTTGAGCCCGCTAAGCGCGCTTTTGAAGAAAAGAAGGAAGTTCTGGCAGAGAGTTCCGCGCTAAGCGAGGTCTGGAGCCCGCTTAGCGCGGTTGGGCGGTTTGAGCAATTAATGATAGCGCGCTTAGCGGGCTGCACCGCGCTAAGCGCGGTCTGCGAAACTTTGTTTATTTGTTTATGGGCCAGATCACTTTTGAAGAGGTGGAGATATTTTTAGAGAGAAACAAGAGCAATATACACTGTAGCAAATATAGAGTTGAAGATTGGAGGCCTTGATCGTCGATTAATCGCCATTTGATGCTTGTTGATCTTCATCCTTACCTTCTTATGCAAGCTACCATTCTCATGGATAGCTAAATCACTTTTGTATCAAGATAAGATGTAATCTTCCTAGCCTTTTGTATGTTTTTCTTGTGAATATATGTGTATGAACAAGTGATGATCAATATAGATGGTTTAGTTTGTTTATTAAAGCTTTTTCTTTGGTATGAGTGTTTGAGACATCAATGTTTGTATCTAGACCTAACTAATCATCTTTCAAACTATAAGTTGCAGACATGGATTTAGAGTTTGATGTTTACTAAGTATCGGTTCTTAAAACGTTATTTGTATTGTTTAAACGGTGGAGAAATCGTCGGTTAAACAATACGGTAAATCTAACTATATCGTTGCGGACACGGACGATATAGGTGTCGATACGTAATTATATTGATCGTTAGCAAGTTCATAAGCATCTATTTATAAGGAGACATACAAATTTAGGTCGATGAAATCGAATCTTGATACATTTTCTTTAACTTAGAACTTTCATTAATTTACTCTTTGCTACTAAAAGAATTGAATGATCTTTTGCAAACCCAAATTTAAAGTAACCATAACTCAAGACAAAATAGGCTATAGAACGGCGGTGATATCGCAATAATCCCTGTGGATACGATAATAGCGAAAAGTACACCACAATACTCTTCCAACAAAATGGCGCCGTTGCCGGGGATTGTTGTTTAGATATTGCAAGCATTGCAATAGTTTGTTTTGTATTGAGTCTTATAATTAATATCTTGTTTCTAAATTTATTTTCCTTGTGTTTGTTAATTTGCTTGGTTAGTTTTTCAGATTACAGTTTATGCGAGGACGTATACCTGCAGATCAACTCCTTTTTGATCCTGAGATTGAGAGGACTGCTCGTAGAGAGAATAGCAAAACTCGTAGGAGGAGACAACTAGCTAGGGAAAGAAGACAACAACAAGAAGCATCTTCTTCTTCAACTCCGGTTGAAAACTTGGTTGAGGAAGAAATGGCTGCGGATCCACCACCACCTCGAGGGCCATGTGTTAACAGCCCTCGTCTCAATGCACAATTTGCTCGTGATCAGGCCAATGGAAGAAACTCCGAGATGAAGACGGGGTTACTTCAATTGTTATACCAAAATCCGTTCACAGGGGCAGATCACGAGGATCCATTTACTCATCTAACAAAGTTCTACGAGATTGCCGGAACAATTGGTGCTCCGGAAGACCAAGAAGAACAGGTGTTCAGGAGACTTTTTCCTCATTCCTTAATTGGAAAAGCTAAGGAATGGTACCTTGATCAACCTAATAATGTCATGACAAATTGGAACGAGTTAGAAGAGAAGTTCTTGGATCGGTTCTTTCCTCACAATAGGTTCATGGAAGCGAAAACTTCTATTGCGGTGTTCTCTCAAGGTTCGAATGAATCTCTCAATGAAGCATGGGAGAGGTTCAAGTCCATGGTTAGAAAATGCAAAGGTCATGGGTTTGATGAATTGTCTCAAATCCATATCTTTAGAAATGGACTCCAACCTCAACCAAAAACTCTTTTAGATGCTACCGCGGGTGGTTCGTTGATGTCAAAAACTGCTGAAGAAGCGATTGCTATCATTGATAGAATGGCTTTGAATGATCATCAAGGGCAACACAACCGTAGTGCATTGCAAAGAAAACCGGGAGTTCTTGAATTGAACACTAGTGATGCAATACTTGCTCAAAACAAGTTATTGACACAACAAGTGGAATTGCTCACTCAACAAATGTCAAAACTCCCTCAACAAATCAAAGAGATAAATGGGAGCCCTTCTAAAAATCAACATGTGATGTGTTGTGAATTGTGTAGGGGTGACCATCAAACTGGTTTTTGTCCTCCACCGGGTGAAGAGGTGAATTATGTGTCTAATCCTAATCAAGGATATGGTGGAAGACAACAACAACAACCTTACAACAATAACCAAGGTTACCAACAAAGAGGTAATCAAGGTTATCAACAAGGATGGAGGCCGGAAGCGGGCCCATCGAATCGTCAAAATCCTTATCAAGGCGGTTACAATCAACAACCTCAACAAACAAAGCTTTCTATCGAGGACACTCTTAGCCAATTCATGCAATTGCAAATTGCAAGCCAAAAGAGTACGGATGCCGCAATTAAGAACCTTGAAACTCAAGTCGGGCAATTGTCAAAGCAACTTGCCGATCAAAACAAAGGTCCTTTTCCGGCTACTACACAAGAAAATCCTCGTGAGCATTGTAAGTCAATTCTAACTCGTAGCGGTAGAAATATTGATATGGGTGTAGGAGAAATAGTTGAGGAGGAGATTGTTGAGAGTGAAAAAGATAGGGTGATTGAAGTAGAAAAAAATGTTGAGGGTGATTTAGTTGAAAATGAGAAAGAGAAAGAATTAGTGGAAAAAGAAACTCTTGAGAAAGTTGTAGAAAAAGAGAGAAAAAAATTGAGTGTGAGTGAAAAGGGAAAGAAGAAGGTGGATGATTCTATACAAGTGAAGAAATTACCTTACCCTCCCGGTCCGTCAAAGAAAGAAGATGCAAAGCACTATGCTCGGTTCTTGGACATTTTTAGCAAGTTGCAAATTAATGTTCCTTTTTCCGAAGCATTAGAGCAAATGCCGATGTATGCAAAATTCATCAAAGACATCATCACGAAGAAGAGAAGATTCTTGGATCCGGAGGTAGTAACGGTGAGCTCTTGTTGTAATGCGTTAATTCAACGCACTACTCCGATAAAATCAAATGATCCGGGGCGGGTAACCTTACCGGTGTCTATTGGAAATGTCCACATAGGCAAAGGTTTGGTAGATACCGGTTCTAGCATTAATTTGATCCCTTTGTCAATGGTGAGAAGATTAGGAATCAATGATTTGAAACCGACAAGAATGACGTTATCATTAGCAGATAAATCCACAGCTCATCCTCATGGAGTTGCGGAAGACTTGCTTGTCAAGGTTGACAAATTTTGGTATCCTGTTGATTTTATCGTCATAGACATGGAAGAAGATCCTGAGATTCCATTGATCTTAGGAAGGCCTTTTATGAAGACGGCCCGAATGATGATCGATATTGATGATGGCTTAATGAAATTAAGGTACCAAGATGAAGAATTATGTCTTGATCTCTTTGAAGCCATCAAGCATCCTAATGATGAGGATGATTGTTTTAGAATCGATGCTACCGAAAGGGCTATTATGAAAGTGGAGAATCAAATGCACTTGTCGAATCCTCTTGAGAAGACTTTAATGGAAGCTCTCGAAGTTCTCACCAAAGATCAAGAGAAGGAAATTGAAGATTGCTTGAGAAACTTAGAGGCTTGTGAGGAGATGAATCCATTTGAGACTCAAATTGAAGAGTTGAAGGATGAACCTAAAGTTGAAGAGCAAAAGGTGGAGTTGAATGTGTTACCATCTCACTTGAAATACGTGTTTCTCGGTGACAATTCTACTAAACCGGTTATCATTAATAGTGGTTTGTCTAACAAGGAAGAGCATCGATTGAAGGAAGTATTGATAAAGAATCAAGAAGCAATAGGATGGGTTTTATCCGACTTGAAGGGTATTAGTCCGGCCTATTGTATGCATAAGATTATGTTAGAAGATGATTTTCGGCCCGTAGCACAACCTCAAAGGCGATTGAATCCAACCATGAAAGAAGTTGTTAGAAAAGAGGTTGTGAAGTTATTAGAGGCGGGGATGATTTATCCCATCTCCGATAGTGAATGGGTGAGCCCGGTGCATGTGGTTCCTAAGAAGGGTGGATTGACAGTTGTGAGAAATGAGAAGAACGAGTTGATTCCTTCGAGAGCGGTGACCGGGTGGCGAATGTGTATTGATTATAGGAGGTTGAACCAAGCCACAAGAAAAGATCACTTTCCATTGCCTTTTATGGATCAAATGTTAGAGAGGTTAGCCGGAAGAAATTTTTATTGTTTCTTGGATGGTTATTCGGGATACAATCAAATATCAGTGAATCCGGCGGACCACGAGAAAACTGCTTTTACATGTCCTTTTGGCGTTTTCGCTTACCGAAGAATGCCATTTGGACTATGTAATGCTCCTGCAACATTTCAAAGGTGCATGCAAGCTATCTTCTCAGATTTGATCGAAAAAAGCATTGAGGTGTTCATGGATGATTTTTCTGTGTACGGGTCATCATTTGACTTGTGCTTGAAGAACCTTGATGTGGTGATGGAGAGATGCATTGAAACAAATTTGGTTCTCAACTGGGAGAAATGCACTTTCATGGTGACGGATGGGATTGTTCTTGGCCACAAGGTTTCTTCAAAGGGTCTTGAGGTCGATCCGGCAAAAATTGAAGTTATTGAAAAGCTTCCCCCTCCGGTGAATGTGAAAGGCATAAGGAGCTTTTTGGGACATGCTGGGTTCTATAGAAGATTCATCAAGGATTTCTCCAAGGTCGCAAAGCCTTTGAGTAATTTGCTCAACAAAGGTATGGAATTTAATTTTGATGAATCATGTCTAAAAGCTTTCCTAGAACTTAAAGAAAATTTGACCACCACACCCATAATTGTCGCTCCTAATTGGTCGCTTGAGTTTGAACTCATGTGCGATGCTAGTGACTATGCGGTTGGTGCGGTCTTAGGCCAAAGGAAGAACAAGCAATTCCATGCTATACATTATGCGAGCAAGGTTTTAAATGAGGCACAGGTTAACTATGCCACTACCGAAAAAGAATTGCTCGCAATTGTATTTGCATTGGAAAAGTTTCGCTCTTACCTCATTGGTTCTAAAGTTGTGTGTTATACTGATCATGCCGCAATCAAATATCTTCTCACCAAGCCTGATTCAAAACAGAGGCTTATTCGGTGGATTCTTTTGCTTCAAGAATTTGATCTTGAAGTGAAAGATAAGAAAGGTACAGAAAATTTGATTGCGGATCATTTGTCTCGGTTAGTGAATACCGAGGTGACAAACAATGAAAAAGAAGTGAGGGAAGAATTCCCGGATGAAAAACTGTACATGGTACAAGAAGTTAGACCCTGGTTCGCAGATATGGCTAATCATAAAGCATCTGGCTGGATACCTGAGGATCTAACTTGGAATCAAAGAAAAAAGTTTTTGAACGATGCTAATTTCTATGTTTGGGATGATCCTCACTTGTTTAAGTTGAGTAGTGACAATCTTTTGAGAAGATGTGTCGCAGATGAGGAGACAAAAAGCATTTTGTGGCATTGCCACAATTCGCCTTATGGTGGTCATTTTAATGGTTTGCGTACGGCCACAAAAGTCCTTCAATCGGGATTTTGGTGGCCTACTTTGTTCAAAGATGCTTACCACCATGTTGCCTCATGCGACAGTTGTCAAAGAACTGGTGGAATAGGGAAAAGAGAGGAAATGCCCCTCCAAAGTATTGTAGAAGTTGAGGTATTTGATTGTTGGGGTATTGACTTTGTTGGACCATTCCCTTCCTCAATGTCAAATGAATACATCTTGGTAGCTGTGGATTACGTGTCTAAGTGGGTGGAAGCGATTGCTTCACCCAAAGCGGATGGTAAGACCGTGATAAAGTTTTTGAAGAAAAATATATTTTCGCGGTTTGGCTCGCCAAGAGTATTAATTAGTGATGGTGGATCTCATTTCTGTAATGCTCCGCTTGAAAAAGTGTTGGAGCAATATGGAGTAAAGCACAAGGTAGCTACTCCATATCATCCACAAACTAATGGGCAAGTTGAGAGGACCAATCGAGAGATTAAGAGAATTCTTGAGAAAACTGTGTCTAGTTCTAGGAAGGATTGGTCAATGAAGCTTGATGAAACCTTGTGGGCGTATCGGACCGCTTTCAAAGCACCGATCGGTCTTACACCATTCCAAATGGTGTATGGTAAAAGCTGTCACCTTCCCGTAGAACTAGAACATAAGGCATATTGGGCCTTGAAGCTTTTGAATTTTGACCACAAGTTGTGTGGAGAGAGAAGAAAAATCCAACTTAATGAGTTGGAAGAGATGAGATTGCATGCCTATAAGTCTAATTCGATTTACAAGGAAAAGACCAAATTCTATCATGATAGTAAGGTTAGAATGAAGGACTTTAAGGTAGGGCAATTAGTTTTACTTTTCAATTCCCGGTTAAGACTTTTTCCGGGAAAGTTGAAGTCTAAATGGTCCGGACCATTTTTGGTCAAAGAGGTTAGAAGCCATGGGGCTATTGTGATAGAGGACCAAAAATCAAAGCAAGAATGGGTAGTTAATGGTCAGAGGTTGAAGGTTTATCGAGGATGTGATTTTAATCGTGAAACTTGTGTTTTATCGTTTGGTGATCCTTGATTGCCTTTGACCGTCGAGCTGACCGACGTTAAACAAAGCGCTTATTGGGAGGCACCCCAATTTGTATATATTCAGCTTGTTTTATGTGTTTTTTACCGTTTATGTTTTTTGCGTTCTGGTCGAGCCAAAATCATTCTACCGGTACAGTTTCACATGCTGGTAGAAAGAAAAATTTTTCTGTGTTCTGTCAAGGGCGCTTAGCGCGCTCCTAGCCCGCTTAGCGCGCTTTTGAAATTTTGGAACCCTTCGTTCCAGAGACTTGCGCGCTTAGCGCGCTTCATACCCCGCTTAGCGCGGGTTGGTTTTCAGAAAAAAAAAAAAAAAAAAAAAAAAAAAAAATATTTTTGATTTTGGGCCCTGTGACTTTGACCCGGCCCAGCGCGTTTTCTGAAGGGAAAATAGGGTTTTGAGGTCTTTGTGCCTCATTTTCCCCATTTTTGCTCTTCTAAGCTTGCTTTCTCTTTGCTTCTCCATTTTAGTCTTTGCTTTTTCTTCATCTTCATCATCACCAAGGTAAGCAGCTTCTTCTCCATTTCCTTTTCTATTTCGTATGCTTGTTTTATATCTTAGGGTTTAATTGTAGATTAGGAATAGAAATTTTGTGGTTAGGGTTTGTGTTTTGAAAACTTTGTGATATAATCTGATTTCCAGTGCCTTGTACATGTTTAGAATAGAATTTGGGTGCTGGAAATGTTTGGTTGCAACCCTGGTTCGCAGGGAATTTTTCTGCAAATCGCAGAGCCCGCTTAGCGCGGTAGGCGCGCTTAGCGCGGTCTGGGGATTTCAGAAAAATTCCCTCTTCTGCCTGTTTTTGTTTGATGCAGGGGGAGTGTTCTATTGCTTTGATTCTGATTGTAGCTGTTTATTTTTGTTATTTTTATGTTAACATGTTGGTTCTGTGTTGCCATTTCTGTAATTATTTCAGATGGGACCGAAATTCCTGGGCTCTAAGAAAAGAAAGACCGGAACCGAAGGTGGCAGTTCTTCTCAAGCACCTAGGGCTATTCCGTTTAATCAAAACCGTTTTAAGAGTCATGTTCAGGAGGAGAGGTATAAGAAGTTAGAGGTTAGGACATGGTGGCCAGAGAGAATTGTGAGGATCAATCCTGAGGGAACCTATGGGTGGTGTCATCACACCATTGAGGAGTATGGTTGGCTTAGACTTTGTGAGCCTGCACCTAAGTTTCATTTGGAGATTGTAAGAGAGTTCTATGCTAATGCCGTTCCAAATGAAGAATTTCCGGTTGAAGGTGTTCCCTTTGAGTTCAAAACTTGGGTTCGTGGTAAGGAAATTGATTTTTCTCGTCAGGCTATCCGTGAGTTTCTTGGAACTCAATTACCCTTTGAGGATGGTGAGCTGTGTGGGTATCATGTGCAATTAGCAAGGGGTAATTTCGATTGGGAGCATCTGAAGGAGGTCTTGTGTTCGGTTGGGCAATCTTATGATCTTAATCCTTCACAGCAGCCCCAGAAATTCTCTAGGAAGTCGTTGTCAACTAATGCTCAGATTCTCATGTCTGTGGTCCTTCATAATTTGAGGCCTAGGAGTCACACTTCTTCTTTACCTGCTGAGTCTGCTGCTTTGGTTGCTCGTATGATTGAGCATGAGCCGATTGATATTACTCGCATTATTGCGAATGAGCTGAAGAGGGTTGCTTTGAGTGGAACTCGCCATGGTGATCGTGCTCCCTGCAAGTTGATATTCCCGGGTTTGATCATGAATCTGTGCAGGAAAGCTAGAGTGCAGATTCCTTCTGAGGGGCTTATGTCCATTGACACTTTTATTGATGATACTTTTATTGAGCGTTATTGTTTGTCCAGGTTAACTGCTGTTCCTGTTGCTGCTGCTCGCCCTGCTCGCCGCCGTAGTGATCCTGATAGAGAGGAGAACTTGGCATTTCATATGGCACATCAGAGAGCATTCATGTTTATGCATGACGCTATGTCTCAGCTGAGGGTGCAGATGATGGAGCCCCATGTGGCTCATCCGTGGAGTTCTCGCCAAGATTTGGTGGATTATGCTAATTGGCCTGAGGTCAGTCCATTTCCTGAGGAGGAGGGAGATGGTGGCGAGAATGAGAATGTGGAAGATGATGATGAGGATGAGTAGTTCTTTTTAGTTAATACTTAGTATGTTTAGTTAGTATGTTTAGTGCTAGTTTTTTTTATTTTTGACTTAAGCTTTGTAGTTTTTGTTCCGTCCTTTTATAGGATGAGGTATTTTGAACCTTAGGCATTGCTATGCCTTTTTGGATATTTTGACACCTGTTGGTGTTTGTTTTTAATTTATTAAGTTTTTAGTTTAATTGCTTTTATTTCTATATACATATGCAATTGTGTTTTTAAATTTTTGTTGTTGTTCTTGTGAAAGTGCTTCCTTTGATGAAGCAAGCTTTTACAACCAATTGGGGCGGTGATGATATAGTGTGAAATTAGTACGTGCAAGGTACATTTCTACCGTTCCTTTAAATATACCATGAATGAGATGCTTGTAACTGTACAATTGAGATGTCATATTTTCTTTAACAAATATAGTTCAATAATGAATCATTTTAGTTCTAAAACTAGTGTGAGGAGCCTTTCCATTGTACATATATATATTATTTTGTGGTTACCAACAATGTGCGTTTAACTCGTGTTTATTATGTTGAATCTTGCGTTTTTATTTTAATTGTGTAAAGCATGAAAGTGATCAAAGCATTTTGTTTCGCATTACGAGTATAACTTCTCTTCCAAATATAACCTACCCGGTGAGTGTGTGAGTATTTGCTAACCACTTTGAGCCATTTTGCCAAGATTCAATCGGTATCATGTCATGCCTTATAATTGCCGATTTTTGATTTGAATCTTGATGACTTTCTTTGAACCTTGAAAAGTACCATGAAATGTGGTTAGGATTGATTCCTTTTCGCCTTAGAATAGGGAGCATTCGTGATTATGTGGTGGTAATATTCAAGTTGGGGAGAATAAAATTTTGATCTTGGTTGTATTGGTGTGTAGAAGAAAATAAATAATTGCTCAAGAGAGAAAAAGAAAAAGAGAAAAGAAAAAGAAAAAAAAAAAGAGAAAAGAAAAAGGAAAAGAGAAGAGCTTTGTATATAGCTAGTTCTTTTAAAATAAAAAGATGAACTCTTGAGCAATAAAATTGTGTGATCGGTTGATAAGGATGTGTGGATTTAATCATGATTTGAATGCTCTCTTAGGAATTGACCCCTTTTGTTTCAATGGCCTTGAGAAATGACACTTCCTTGTTAACCAACCCAAGTTTCAACCCTTAAGTCTTTGTGATTCTTGCTTCTACACTTTTTATATAAATGTTGTGTAGATGATTGCATAATTAATTCTGGATGTTGGCGACATTGTTGTGTGAGTGTTAGGTCCTCAATTTTGTCTCTTACTAGAGAAGTGTGTAGGTTGTGATTCAATTTTGAACTTATTTTGTTTTAGGAGCTATTTACATCAATTGTGTATTTAGGATTAGTATCTCAAGCATGGTATTATTTGAGCAATGGTGAGATGTTGCTTGTGTGCTTATGGAATTTGAACCACCCATTTGTTCTTGTCTTAGCTTGTGCTCTCTTGGTTTTGCTTGTTGATTGTTTTTGTGTTTGTTTTCGTTTGAGGACAAACAAAGGTTTAGTTGGGGAGAGTTGTTAGTTACCAATTTGTGTAAATATCTTAGGTAATTTTTGGTAACTCTCAAGTCTTTTTGTGGTTAATAAGTAGTATTTTATTGTCATTTGGTATATATATATTCTTATATTTATATTATTGTTGAATAGTTCTTATCTTTGCAATCTATGTTGGATTTTGTAGTTTTTATAGATAATTGGAAGCTTGGACCATGGAAAAAGCACTTTGAAGATGTTCCAAGGCCAAAGCCAAGGATTGCTGAAAAGAGGTAGCGCGCTAAGCGAGGTTGAGCCCGCTAAGCGCGCTTTTGAAGAAAAGAAGGAAGTTCTGGCAGAGAGTTCCGCGCTAAGCGAGGTCTGGAGCCCGCTTAGCGCGGTTGGGCGGTTTGAGCAATTAATGATAGCGCGCTTAGCGGGCTGCACCGCGCTAAGCGCGGTCTGCGAAACTTTGTTTATTTGTTTATGGGCCAGATCACTTTTGAAGGAGTGTGGAGATATTTTTAGAGAGAAACAAGAGCAATATACACTGTAGCAAATATAGAGTTGAAGATTGGAGGCCTTGATCGTCGATTAATCGCCATTTGATGCTTGTTGATCTTCATCCTTACCTTCTTATGCAAGCTACCATTCTCATGGATAGCTAAATCACTTTTGTATCAAGATAAGATGTAATCTTCCTAGCCTTTTGTATGTTTTTCTTGTGAATATATGTGTATGAACAAGTGATGATCAATATAGATGGTTTAGTTTGTTTATTAAAGCTTTTTCTTTGGTATGAGTGTTTGAGACATCAATGTTTGTATCTAGACCTAACTAATCATCTTTCAAACTATAAGTTGCAGACATGGATTTAGAGTTTGATGTTTACTAAGTATCGGTTCTTAAAACGTTATTTGTATTGTTTAAACGGTGGAGAAATCGTCGGTTAAACAATACGGTAAATCTAACTATATCGTTGCGGACACGGACGATATAGGTGTCGATACGTAATTATATTGATCGTTAGCAAGTTCATAAGCATCTATTTATAAGGAGACATACAAATTTAGGTCGATGAAATCGAATCTTGATACATTTTCTTTAACTTAGAACTTTCATTAATTTACTCTTTGCTACTAAAAGAATTGAATGATCTTTTGCAAACCCAAATTTAAAGTAACCATAACTCAAGACAAAATAGGCTATAGAACGGCGGTGATATCGCAATAATCCCTGTGGATACGATAATAGCGAAAAGTACACCACAATACTCTTTCAACAGAGAGCA
Organism: Vicia villosa; assembly: GCF_029867415.1. Lineage (NCBI taxonomy): Eukaryota > Viridiplantae > Streptophyta > Magnoliopsida > Fabales > Fabaceae > Vicia > Vicia villosa. Next base: position 40,705 of record NW_026705182.1, read on the forward strand.
CAATCGAAGTTTCATACCATGGTTTAGGGAACATATTTATTCAAAGTATCATTCAGATCCTGCTTCAGTAACAGAAAGGTTGAGATGTTTAGCATATGGTCCAAGTATAGTTGTGTTTTCTTATAGCGCATACGCAATTAATGGATACACATTTTATACCAAAGAACAGGATGATAAAAGTACTATGCAAAATAGTGGTGTTACCTTGGTAGCTGAAGCAATGCACATATCAAATGCGAATGACTTAAATCCAAAATTTGCAGATTTGTCATATTTTGGGTTTATCGAGTGAATTTTGGTGTTTGATTACGCGAAGTTTCAGATTCCTGTATTTGGTTGCAAGTGGGTTGAAAATAATAATGGCATACGAATGGATAAGTCAGGATTTTTGCAAGTGGATCTCAATAGGGTGGGGTACAAAGATGAGCCTATCATTCTAGCCTCTCAAGCTAAACAAGTGTTCTATGTCAATGATCCGACAAGTACGAAATGGTCTATAGTGCTTTTATCTAACAAAATAATTGATGAAAACACTGGAGATCAAGGTGATATTGGTGTTGGCATTGAATCTTATACAAGAAACGATCAAAATGAGAATGAATCTTGTACTAGAAATCATCATAATGAGGGTATTTGGATCAATCCAACCGTCTGCATTGTTAAGAGACGCGTAGAACATATTCATACCAAGAAAAGAAATAGACGTTAGTGAAAAAGGTAATAGTATACATATTCTGACAACTTTCTTTTTTTGACACAAGTACTAATGTGCTTTATTCAATTTGTACCGATTGTTATATATTCAATTTGTATAGTTTTTTTTCAATTTGTATTCCAGTTGTTACAATACTTGTCATCCGATTTTAGTGCATATTTTGGTTTTGTACATAACTTTTAAACCATGTATCCGTTTGTCGACTTCTTTACGTGTAACTATACTATTTTGACGATTCCGGAGCTGCTCATATACTTATCTTTGCATTTTGGGATTGTTTTTTATCGGTTTTGCTTCTTTCCGTAATCAAAAGTCGGGCTTAGGGTCTGAATTTTGGAAAACCGACTTCATTTTTGAGTCCGTGAGGACGTTTTACCATAGCCATATAAATTTCGTTCAATTCCGACAACTTTCTTTTTTTGACACTTATTCCGATTTCACCGATTTCGATTTCGATTTACTTGTACATGGTTACTTTGACTTCCATTTGACTTGTATAGATTGTTAACTTATTAATAGTGTACTAATGTGCTTTAGTTTGTTTGATACAGGTCAAATGGCTAGTAATCAAGAAAACTCACAAGATAACGCACAAGATAGAGATGCTCCAGATACAAATCCTCCAGCTGATACATCATCAACAGAAGTTGCACGAGGCATCACCATTATGAAGGGAATCATTCGAGATATAGACAAAGGATTAATATATAATTTAGAATGGAATTATGATAACCAAGCAATTGGTAGTAATGCTGCAAAGTTGACAAGCTACATTGGTACACTTGTTCGTTTGGATATTCCAATCTCCATATCTAAATGGAATCTGAAAAGCAAACCGTTGGACGATAAAAAGATATGATTTGGTTTGAGCTTAAGGTATCATATATGGTTGTTGTTATTATCTTGACGATAATTTGTTTAAATTACTTATACTAACACACTCTATGCGTATGTTTTTTCGCAGAGGTCTTTTAACATACCAGATGAGCGTAAACGCTACATACTTGGTTTGGCCGGAAAACGTTATAGAGGGTGGAAAGCTTTTTTAACAAACACCTATCTTAAGGATAAAGAAGGAAACTTTCTTGAAGAGGCCTTGGGACGTCCAAAAAAGTATGAGATCTTCATTAAAGATGAAGATTGGGCTGAGTTTCTAAATCAAAGAGATGAAGCTTTCCGGAAAAGGAGTGCCACAAATAGGGCGAGAGAATCAAAACCCGCGTATCCATACAAAAAAGGGCGTTTGGGATATGCACGCTTAGAGGAAAAAATTGTAAGTAAATAGAAATGCTACGTTCTTATTAATTGTCTAACTGTGTTGTAATTGACGATTTTATCATTTGTGTCAATGCATAGTTAGAGGAGATGAAAAGTGAGGAAACCTCACTTCCAGTACATGTGTTGTGGAAGGAAGCTCGTGTGGGCAAGAATCGAGCTGTTGATCCCGATGTTCAAAAAGTTTATGATGAATGTGTAAGTATAATACTGTGTCTTTAATTAAATCAAATGTTTATTAATATATAATTATTTTTTATCTCCACCACTAATTTTTGAAATGTAAATGAATTACAGGAGACCATGTCGCAATCGGTATCCACCGGTGAGGACCAGGATAATAGGAGCGTACTTAGTAGAGCACTAGATGTTCATGAGTATCCCGGTCGGGTGAGGGGTAAAGGTCATGGTGTGACTCCAACCTCTTTCTATAAGCATTCTAGGAGAAGAAATCCTACCAATGAAGAAGTGTTGCAAAAATTGCAGGAATTACAAGCACAAGTCTCTGAATTGCAAAGAGATAAAGAGATGTATATGAGAGAAAAGTGCAATACTTCATCGGTGAAAGAAACTAGTGATAAAGCTAGTATCAACTGTCAAAGAAAATTTCCCGAGGTAATTATAAATTCTTTTTTCTTACAATTGTTCTATTTTATTAATGATAATGACTCTATATTTATTATTGGTTTAGGGCATTTCATCTTGCCAACTATACTTATCGTCACCGAATTATCGCCTAGTTGGCAAGGGAAAAGTGCACAACACTTTGGGAGATTTACTTCACCATAGACCGCTCCCGGATGGACACCTGAAAGTATAAGTTGATGTTGTATTAGATCATGATGCGGTGCAACCGGTACCTGACATGGTCTCGGAGACAACATTGCTGCGAGATGCAATAGGGTCATTTGTTGCATGGCCCTCGGAGCTCATTATCATTGGTGATGAGGTATGTTGAAAACAATTATGAATCATTTAGTTTTCGAATGTCAATTCTGAACCGATACGTTAATTATTTTTTACATGATAATTTTAAACTGCTCCTACAAAACCCGCATTTAAGGGTAAAGGGATTTTGCAGGAGGACGAGTCTGTTGCATCACTGAAAGAGGTACATTTAAAGTGTTAATATATGATCTGAATCTAAAACTGCATGATTTTATAATTTACCTAAGTTATATGATTTTTAGGTATTTGCTCGGGGGTCACAACAAGTGACGCAACAAGTTCGCAGCGTACCACCCAAGGAAAAGGGTCCTCCGAAGCCAGGGGCAAAAAGAGGTACTTTTGTGCCTCGATACCGGCAGACGCTCAGAACACTTGTTGATATGTAAGATTTGACGACAGGTGCTTTCCGTGAAATTAATATGGATGAAGCTGTCTTTGGTATTGAATTCCTTGAAAATATTGCACTAGATGACATGCAAGAGATTTTTTTGCATGACCAACTAGGTTTCGGTAATATTCACTCATACATCCGGTAATGCGATGAATATATTATTTAATTAGTTGAACAATTTATTTACACATTTCAATGAAAATAATCTAATGTTTTTTATGTTTTTATTTAAGGTTGTTGTATGACAAAGTGTTGCGCGGGACTGAATTGTTACGGAATCGGAATCAGTTAGACAGCGCTTAGTCGATAGATTCCTGACCACCGGCAATACAGAAAGCCTGTTTCTTTGGGCGTATAATACCCGACCAGTAGGGTTAGTTTCTCATTCTTGGTTCATCCAATCTTTGTTTATTTTGCGTAGCGAAATTTTCATATAAACTTTTGTTTTAATTTATAGAGCACACCGGTTGTTGCTTGCTATCAACCCTATAAGAGAAGTGGTATATTTTCTGAATTTGGTAGATGGTGAGTGGACCAATTATCCGGCTATGAATTCAATGATTGATACGTAAGTGAGATCGTTCTAAATATTCGTGTATATTTATATATTTAATTATTTGTGAGATTGATCTAAATATATGCTTTTATATTTTTGTTAGATCAATACAAGTGTTCCGAAGTCAAAGAGACGCACAGGTATCCCAGACTAAATCAAACAACATTACTTGGATCAAAGTGCAGGTACATTAATTTTCACAGTTTTGCTTATAATATCTTATTTGTTTTTCTATGTAGTGTCCGCAACAGCGAAACAGTTATGATTGCTGTTACTTTGTTTTGAGGTTTTTGAAAGAAATCATTCAAACGAATCAATTAGAGATTCCAATCACGGTATGGATTTATAACTTAAGATAATTTCTTATAATTTATTACATTTAACTAAATCATTTATATTATGTTTTTGTTATGTAGTACTTTGATGTCTTCTATGTTGCTTCTTACACGAGACTTAAGTTGGAAGAAATCAAAGAGGAATTGTGTCAATTTTATATTCAGCAACTATTCATATAGGTATGAATACATTATTGTGTGAAAATTTTTATGAATACATTACTGTGTGACGGAATTTGATAATGACTTTATGAATACATTACTGTGTGACGGAATTTGATGACACATTACATTGGAGGATTGAGTTGCAAATCACATGAAATTGTTGCTAATAATATTGTTGATGTTACTGAATGACAATTTGTTTTCTTGGAAAATTTGAAGTATAGATGTTGGAGCCTTTAATTGTGTTTGAGCAAAGTTAGTTTAATTGACCGTGTTGTTCTGTTCATACTTTGCAGGACCAGGATCGTGCGCTCGTCAGATTTTTTACATTTCGGGCTTATATTCTAATTTAGTTATTGTTAGAGATGAGTTAGTTATATGTATCAGATTTAGTTTGTTTGAGATGAGTTAGTTACATGTGAATTGAACTATAATGGTGTATATATATTATTTTGGATTATAATGGTATTATATTGGTATATAATGTCCTACCTATGGTTGAAAATATTACAGGTTGAAAATATATTACAGGTCGAAAATAAATATAGGTTGAAAATATATTACAGGTCGAAAATATTACAGATTGAAAATAAATATAAATTACAGGTCGAACTGGGAGGCTTAAATTACAGGTTGCACTTTAAAATACTGCATTTAGCTACGACAGCGCTTTCAAAAACGCTCTTAAAGGCCTACCTACGAAAGCGCTTTATACCTAAAAGCGCTGCCTAAGATAAAAAAAACATAAAAGATAAAAAAAAGCGCATTCTACGAAAGCGCTTTCAGGAAAAAGCGCTGCTATAGGGGATGCTACGAGAGCGCTTTTCTAGATAAAAGCGCTACTATGGGGGGGGGGCTACGAGAGCGCTTTTTCTGGAAAAAGCGCTGCTATAGGGGATGCTACGAGAGCGCTTTTCTTGTAAAAGCGCTGCTATAAGGGTGCTACGAGAGCGCTTTTTAGAAAAAAGCGCTGCTAAAGGGGAGGCTACGAGAGCACTTTTGGTGTACCAAAAAGTGCTGTCGTTACCTACGGCAGCGCTGGCTATGGCAGCGCTTTTAAGTGCTCTAAAAGGCCAAAATAAGCGCTGTCGTAGCCCTTGTACAGCGTAGTGATTTTTGGTGTTCAAGCCAATGATTTCATATGAGGCCCCTCCTCTTTTATCTTTTATTTTATCAAAATCTTTTTCAAAAACTCTTTGATTTTACCTCTTTTTTTGGCCAATGATTTAATATGAGGCAACTCTTTTCAATTTTCAAAATTTTGTTTTTGGCCAATGATGATGCTTTACGCCTTTTTTTTTTTGAAAATTTCTTTACCCACCTCCCTATGGGGGTCACCCCCAGCGAAAACCCCACTTTACCCCTGCTTCGGAAATGCATTTCCAAATTTTTTTTTTCTAAATTCTTCCAGACTTCGGAAGTGCATTTCCGAAAAAATCCCAAAAATTGGGATTTTGATTAATTCGGAGATGCATCTTCGAAAAAACAAAAAAAAAATCTAAAAATCCCAAAAATTAATTTTAGGATATTAATTAATTCATATATCATAAATTTGATATAATTTATGAGTAATGAATAATAATAATTATATATTTTGAAATAATTAATGAATTATGAATAATAATTATTATATATTTCTATTCTGATTGATATTTTAAAATTTAAAATAATTTTAATTAAAAAAATTAAAATAATTTCACTTACAAAATGAATTATAAGATTTTTATTTATATATTTATAATAATTATTATGTATTTACAAAAAAAATTAAAAAAATGAGTGTTTTAATTTATATATTTATATATTTATATAATAATTATAATAATTATTATATATTTATAAAAATTATTATATATTTATATATTTATATATTTATATAATAATTATTATATATTAATTATAAATATATTTTTATATTTTTATATAATAATTAAAAATATGAGTGTTTTAATTTATAATAATTATTATATATTTATATATTTATATATTAATTATTATATATTTATATATTATATATTTATATATTATATATTTATATATTTCACTTACGAAATTAATAATTATTATTATATATTTATATATTTCTATTCTGATTCATAACTAAAAATGAGTTATAATTTTTTATTTAGTTTAAAAAAATAAAAAAAGATTTTCTCTTAATTTTATTTAATGAATAAATTTTATATTTAATTTTATATAATTCAGAATTTACTTATGGAATTAAAATGTTTTTGATTTATATAAGTTAGTAAAATAATTTTTAACTTTAAAATTGTTTAGGAAATTTTGATTCACCTTGATTTTATTGATTCACCTTCATTTTATTGATTCACCTTGATTTTATACCTATTAATTGTATTGATTCACCTTGATTTTAATTTTTTAATAATTATTGAATTCTTTCGGAAGTGTATATCCGAAACATTCCAAGACCAATTTGGTCTTGGAATATTTCGGATATGCATCTCCGAAGACACCCCTCTCCCAAAAAAAAGATGTTTTCGGAAATGCATCTCCGAAAACCCAAAAAAGGGGGTGTTTTCGGAAATGCATATCCGAAAACACCTTTTTTTCGTGTTTTCGGAAGTGCATTTCCGAAATAAGACAAATTTTGAAAAAAAAAAAGCGTTTCGGAAATGCATTTCCAAAGTGAGGGTATTTTGGGTTTTTCACCAGAGGTGACCAAGAAGATAGGGAGGTAGGTAAAGAAATTCTCTTTTTTTTTTAATCTATTAGTCCACAATTGTCAAGGTAGTTGTTCTTACGAACAATGCCAAAATTGAAACTGTAAAACCTATAACTTCTTTTAAAAAAAAACCTAAAGGTCAAATGGGTCCCCTTGAGTACAAGGGCGGCAAAGGGTGCCTAACACATTCCCTTTGTCTAAATTACCTACTTACCCATAAATCTCAAAATATAAAGTTTCTTTTTTTATTAAATTTTTTAAGCGGTTGCCACAACTTCAAAATGATGTTCTAGTCAGAAGTTATGATTTTTCGAACATCCGTAAGACGGTTGAACAGTAAATCCAAATCTCAGGAACAATTAATTCTCACCACTTTCCTTGATGAATTGGCCTTCGGGCCGAACACAAAAGATGTAGAGAATACCGAAACGGTCCCAACCACACGAGAATCAAGCCACGACGCCCTTCTAGTAGGAAGTTACAAATTTTGCACATGTGTCGTTAAAATAAACTTTTGATCTCGATTGTCTCAAAGCAGTGGAAACTCTTGATTACTTTTGTGATTCAAAGCACACTAGAGTGCGAGTACACTTGCTACGTTATGAATTTGACTAGTCCTTGAGAAGAGAACTTGAGAAAAACTGCAGACTGAATCCGAACTTGAAGAAACCTGAATTTTCACTTCATTGTATTGACCGACGTCAGAACAATCATTTCTGTTGTAACTTTTGAAAAATGCTACCTTGATCCCGTGATCATAGAACCAATGACATGTATATATACATATGACCTAATGGAGGGACACACACGAATGCAAAGCTTAAGCCATTTTAAAAAATATAAGAGGGCAAATTTTGGAGTGCAACAGGCGGGTTATATGAATGGCATGAAAATTGTTTTTTTCATTAGGTTTAGTAGTTGTTTCATGGTGCTCAAAGAAACAACAAATTGTTGCTCATTCTTCTGTTGAAGCTGAATATGTTTCAGCTGGCTTAGCTACCCAACGGACAATATGGTTGAAGAGAATACTTAAAGACTTTAGTGAAAAACATGAAGTAGTGACTATCCATTAAGATGTTAAATCAGCCATTTCTATGACTAAGAATCCATTAATCTATCTTGGAAGAACAATGCATATAGCTATCAAACATCATTTCATTCGAGGGCAATTAAAGATGAGGAGGTGCAACTTTGTTTTTGCAAGATAAATGATCAAGTTGGTGAAATTTCAAAAACTCTTCCTAAAATGAAAATTTTAGAAATGAAGAGAAGCCCTTAGGAGTTCAAGAATAACACATTAAGGGGGAGAATGTTGAGAAATATGCTATATCAATAAATGGTTGCATTAAAAACATGTAACTAAGCATGTGCCTAGGCTAATGTTAGTTCTTATATTAGATCATTAATAATTTATCTAGAGTTGTATCATTCACTATAAATGAGAATTCTCCACCATTTAATGATTTAATGTCTAAGCAAAAACAAAAAGAAAAAAATTATTTTTCAGGGCCCTAGATTACCACCGACGATAATTAAATTCTTAATACTCCATATATCTCAAAATAATTTATTTATTTATAATATGTCCTTATTTGATAATGACCGATATTTAATTATTTTTCATATATTCAACCATTTAATCATAACAATATCTTGTTACGTACTATCATGTTGATTTTAGTTCTATTCTATCATTTAATCATAAGAATATCTTGTTATGTACTATCATGCTGATTTGGGTTCAAAAACAAAATCATAACAATAAGTCAACAACTATAAAGAATGCTTGCATTATTAAAGTGAAACAACAAAGCAAAACAATACAAATAATAACATTGTAGAGCCCAAATTCAAAGACGACAACAACAAGAAAGCGATTTAACGTTTTGGAGTTTTATGAAAATAAACTAAACACGTTTTCCAAATTCACAAATGACGAACCATAGGGTCCAGAAGCAGCATCTATCGCCAATTCTTTCAACCTCAATGCTTTCTCTTTCATCTCTTTACCCTTTTCTCCCTCCATCAATTCTCTCACAAGTTCCTCAATCTTATCCCTCTTAGCATCTTCAATCTCCAAACCGATCCCCCATTCATGACAACTAAATCGACAATTAGTTTGTTGTTCGGCAAAGAAAGGCCAACATATCATTGGAACACCGCCGCACACACTTTCCAACGTTGAATTCCAACCACTATGTGTCAAAAACCCTCCAATTGATGAAT